>NC_056741.1:1401539039-1401646539 GCF_019279795.1 Protopterus annectens | reverse complement strand
AGAATCAATGTCTTGGTTTAATCTATCGTAGGTACTTTTCCCCTACCACTGCTTCGCACTGCAGACACTTGCATTGGCAACGTGATTTCCCTACTACCAAACAAACCTTGATGTTTTCCCTCATCTAGGCTAGAAAAGTACCATAAAACAAACAAACCCTGGTGATTTTGTAAAGTGGTGTAAAATCTGTAACCTGCCTATGCTCGTCTGAAATACTATGCAGGAATCAAATATCACTGACTTAACAAATTGTGGCTCACTACAATAAATCCAACATACTCTCAGCTTTGTTTCGGACTACATGTGTTTTATTTTTATTAGAATAAAATGTGTACACCTCGTATATGTTACAGACAAAAGGATAAACGGAACATAACTGTCTTCACAACAACATAAACAGACAATGGGCAGGCAAAGAGAGGGACCACATAGCTCAGACGCATGTTATTTAATGAACAGACAGCGGAGTACGCAATAGGCAAACCTCATCCTCATAAAAAATAACCTTCTTTACCGATTATCTGTGAACTATTCAAGTGTGTAAAGAAAATGTTTGTTGGGAAATTAACTGCAAAGTAGAACTACAGACACACACTAACATGCAGACACTCACACACACATACATACATATATATATATATATATATATATATATATATATATATATATATATATATGCATGTGTGTATTTTTGATATAATACACCATCCAAAGCAGCAATACCAACATGTTCAACTGTTTTGAAAACGTGTAATGATAACAATCAAACATCCCAGGTCATGGATTCCTTGTATTAAACATTTAACTGCAGTGCGTAGCGAGCTGGTAGGGGTTTAATGGACATATCTAAGCAGGTGTGTATGTCTGAAAAAATAAACCATCCAAAGCAGCAATTCCAAATTGTTCTACTGTTTGGAAGATGTGTTTAATGATAACTTTCAAACATCTGAGGGCATGGATTCCTTGCATTAAACATTAACTGCAGCACGTACCGAAGTGGTAGGGGTTTAACGGAAAAGTACCCTATCGTGGCTAACAAAACAACAAAATATCAAATTACAGGGGCTTCACCATTGCTGGTTTTTTTGTAATATTTGTTTGTTTGCCTTTGATTACCAGGAAAGTCTGACCGGGCAAAGAACCTTTTTAGAAGTCTGAGGAGAAAAGCTCCGCATTACAAATATTTTCACTGGCAATTAGCACAAGCTAACAATAATAATATGCTACATAACACTGAGCTGTTTAGAGGATTATGAGCTGGTCACAGATGCTAACTGACTTAATATGTGTTTGAGGCATCCATGTTGAGAATACATAATATCAAGTTAGGATTGGCAACCTGATCATAATTCTTTGTAGTGCATGGAACTTTAGTTACAGTAAAAATGAAAAAAAAAAGTTCTAAGTGTTTTTTTTGACTTTCAAAACCAAAAAGAATTTAGCAAATTCTGTCAGAAAGGCAGCGTAACTCAGTCCTTTACATTTACACTCACCTTCCATGCCTCTCAACTGTCCAGATTTTTCCCTTATGTTTGGCCTCATCCCCATAAAGTTCATGATTTTCAGACAAATTACTGAGTATTGAAGACACTAAATAATGACATACATTTAGGTTTAGACTTTGCATCCTTCAGAAAATTCAGTTGAACACACATCCTGTTATTTTAGTAACTTCCTAAGTTTATAACAGGAAGTCATGGCACATTACTGAAGGACTGCAGGCAGAAACAAGGTCAGTACTGGCAAATTTTATTGCCTAGACCAAGAACTAAACTTAACAACTTAAACAGTGTGTGCTTAACATCTGTTGCACCACTGTAGTGCTCAACTGATTTGTGTTTTTTCAACTATCAAAGTGTAATCACTGCGCTCCATGTACTATAGTTTAACAGCTGACCACCATGTTAGGTCCCTTATATATTTTTTACATCATGATAGAAGTCACACATATCTAAGTAACATTCAGCATTATTTTACAGTTAATGCATAAAAATTACATTGGAATTTTAGTACACAGACCTCAGATAAGGCAAATGCATATTTTATGATTAGTTATTCACTTGAGCCAAGTAAACAGGTGACAAAATATGAATATGAAAATATGAGTTTTTAAGATAATGGAATTGGGGGTAATGAAGTTTTCACCTAATTCCCAAGACTGAGTGGTGTTAAGAGTTAGTATAAAAAGGGATTGTAGTCTGAGGAATTGATTCTGTAAGAGTCTGTCAGTGCAGTAGCAAATTTAACACCTCTGCAGTAGTGTGGGGGGAGGGGACTCTCAGTTCCTCTTGAACTACAAAAGAAAACACAGAACAAAGACCTGATGTTTAGTTACATTTCTGGCTGTAGCTGGATAACTTCTAAGTATAGTATAAAATAAGGTCTTAGCCAAACATAAATGAGGGTGATTAGAGACAGAAAAAAGCAGTCCTTTTACAAAAGGTAAAGAAAATAACAGTGACCCTCCCAAATCCCATTATATGTCAATGGGATGGGAATTCAAAGTTACTTCCTTATGTCTGGCACGAGTCATACAAAGTATTATGGGGAAGAGAAAGGGTTGAGGGATTACAAGTTCACATAGAAAAATCCAAAAATAGCTGAAAAAGGCAACACCAAAGCAGATAATCATTTAAAACAAACTTTTAATCCAATTGATTATAATCAATTGGATTAAAAGTTCGTTTTAAAGGATTATGTGCTTTGGTGTTGCCTTTTTCAGCTATTTTTGGATTTTTCTATGTTTATTCTGAAAGGCATTTTATCCAGGACTGATTGAGTGTTTTTCTTTTCATTTGGAGTACAAGTTCACGTTGCTACATCAAGCCCCATTGGTAGCCATGATGTGGAAAACAGGCTAAAATTACAAATAAAGCACTTAGTGTGATTTTGAGGTGTTAAAATATGTAAGGAAAGAGATGGAGTAAAAATATATATTTTTTTAATTCTAGGGTGGAGTTTTCCTTTAAGGGGTCATATGCATATATACTATGTGCCTTAATCACAGGCAGTTTAAGGCATCTCACAGTGAAAAATCTAGCTTGGATGATTTTTTTCTTATAGTTTTAACTGAATGGTTCAACTGTGTTACCTTTTTACGCTTTGGTTTGGATGTTATTTGGGATCGCCTTCAAATACCAGTGCAATACATTTCTCTCTCATCCAGTAATGTGCACAGATACTGGATTATTTAGCTCTCTTACCTTTCTGTTTTCTATTGTCAACAGAAATGCAGACCTCTAAAATGGTTGCCATCTGATGAGTAACTAAATAGCTAAATAGTTATGCAGCTAAACAAAAATGTAAAGTTATTTGCATCTCTTTCTACTTCTACTTGATGTCTTCAGTACATATGGTTAATTCCTGCACCCTTACACCAATACAGAGTTAGAGATGTCACCTCTCCTACACAAAATGCATCTTTGAGTTAATTGTGTTCAACTTATACAATATACTGTGTATAGAGTTGGATGCTGTCATACAGTAAGACAATGGAGAATGTGTTGTGTCAATGATATTTACCTAGGCAACTTCTTAAAGGAAGATTTCTCTAATGTAGCATATTCTAAGAGACTACTGCTTAAGCGGAGGCTTCTTATGTTCCTTTTGCAATGATTTTCTTTGTGTTACAAGTCATATAAATTGGATGCTAAACAGGATGTTGAAAAACTTAGCATGCTCAAGACAGGAAAGTCCCTTTTGCATAGATCAATATTATACTTAATGAAGGTCTCATTATTTCCATCTACTGTGCAATGAACTAGCTTATGATGGTCAGTAAGCTTGTTCCACACTATGGATAACTGCATTTGAAACCAGAGGTCTTCATTTCCTATACACAAAGCTTTAGGCAATGAGAGACACCCTATTACAGCCTTAGCCTTCATGGAGGCCTGAAATATACTTGGTGGCACCTTGCACAGGATATTTTCACTGCTGATACAGCTGGAAGTTTGATATTTATCAGCTTGTCAAATAAAACTTATGTTGTTTCCTGCCTAGTAGAAACACGAGGAGACTTTTTTTTTTTTTTTTTTTTTTTTTTTTTTTAAAGTCTTGCTCACTAATACGGATGATTGTGAAACTTTACATTGATGCGATATACAGTGTTACTTCCCTATGCATTTAGGAGGATTCTGTTGTGCTTGACAGCACCTCCATTAAGGATATTCTCACCATTGTTTGTTAATGGACAATTACCCTTTGTGAGAGTTTGGCTAGTCTACCCACACTCCCCCTCGGCTACAGCAACTGATTGATATTGTGAGGCCAAAAGGTAGTGTCCTTACTCTCGCTTTTGTGTTGGTACATGAATAAACGAGTCTTCATGGCATCTGTCAAACAGGCTTTATTCTATACAAACATATCACTATAGGGACTTATTGACTATGACTTAAGTAACTTATATACAAATTAACTAACTACTGCGATCATACATGCTTACTCTCTGGCTGCTTCTACAAAATGGCACTAGGGATTGCACGTGTCTGGAATTTATACCTGCACTCGCAGCCTTGCATGCTTCTTAAAGACATAGCATACACACATTATATTCTGATCTACAACCTCCCACTTTGAGAAATAGATCATGCAACTTGTCATGAGATATTTAGCATGCAGAAATCACAGAAAATCTATAGACATGCATTATTCAATACTAAGTACACATACATATAGAATCAAGTCCATGTTTCTGTGTATTTCACACTACGCTTAGAAACTCATCTATATCATGTGACATAAAACTGGGAATTGGATTTAGCAACTGGGACAGTTTCTGCAAAATGGTTGACCTGTGTAATGTTCGAGTCACTTTCTGGAACAGAATCAGACTTTTAAACACATTCTGGTCTAGAAACAATGTCTGACTCATTCTATGATTTAGGGTTTGCATCACAGATACAATGTTGTGGTTTCAATGATTCTGGTACAGGAAGTAAATGTTGGCAGTTCCTACTATACTCCACACCCTCGGAACTTACCAAATAGGATCTCAGCTCGGCACAGATGCCTGTAATCTGTCCTATACGACCAAAACCTTTTGCTGTCTGAATTCGTAGCATCTCTCCTTCCCTCAACAAATGAAGCAATCTGCTCGATCTATCATAACTAGATCTCTTGATATTACACTTCTTAGACAATTGAGTATTGATGGTTTAAGTGTTCTTAGAGTTAGTCTGCAACAATATGAATGAAATAGGTGGCGTAGTTCTAGTTTGTCTGGAAAGTAGTCTTTGAGCAGCTGAGCCAAGAATATCATCACGAGGTATGTTTCTGAGATTAAGTAGATTCAAGAATACATCAGTATTTTCATGCTTTGACTTTTCAAGTAATTGCTTTGCACTCTGTACAGCTCTTTCAGTTAGGCCATTGGAATGAGGATATTCAGGACTATTAGTGACATGTACAAAGTGCCATTCTCTTGCAAATTTCTGAAAAAAAATGGCTAGTAAATTGAGTACCATTGTCAGAATATAGTTTGTGAGGACTACCATGAACTGGGAAATGATGTTTCAACTTAGTAATAGCAGCTGTTGAGGTTACATTTGGTAGCAGATCAATCTCAAACCAATTTGAACAAGAGTCTACCAAAACTAAATAGTGTTGATTGTTCTACTCAAAGATATCAGCTGCAACTGTACAGCAAGGTAATTCAGGTATTGGACTTAGCTCTGGTGGTTGTCTTTGCAAATGCACTCTGGTACTACTACATACTGAACAAGAAGAAAGAATGTTATCAATGTTTTTTGATAATAAAGGCCAAAATACTAATTCTCTTGCTGTTGAGGTTACATTTGGTAGCAGATCAATCTCAAACTAACTTGAACAAGGTATTGGTTCTATTTGCAAATGCGATCTGGTACTATTACATACTGAACAAGAAGAAAGAACATTATCAATGTCTTTTGATAACGAAGTCCAAAATATTAATTCTCTTGCTCTTCTCTTGGTGGATAACAAACCTGGGTGACCACAATGCAAAATCTGAATGTATTCTTGCTATAAGGAAGCTGGAACAACATTTTTTGAAAATAATGCCCTCTTCCATCAACAATTCATTTCTGTATGGAAAATACGATTGCACTTCAGGTGAAACACTAGACTGCTTCGACGGTCATCCGACATTGATGTAGTGATTAAGCTTTTGTGGAATTGGATCAGTCATAATGTCATCTCTCAGCTCATCAAGTCTAGTGATGGACTTGCACACTAACATGACATCAAAGTCAAAATTTTCAGCATCAAGCTGTTCTGCTGTACTTCTAGGTGATCTGGATAAGGTTATCAGCCAGATAGAGCAAATTACCTTTAGTGTAGATAATTTTGAAATTATACTTTTGCAATTTGAGCATCATTCTTTGTAATCTCACCGGACCAGAATGCATAAGCTTCATTAGAATGGTAACTAGAGGCTGATTATCAGTTTCAATCCGACTAGCATGACCATAAATATAATCATAAAACTTGGAACATGCAAATACTATCACCAAAAGCTCTTTCTCAAGTTGAACATAATTTTTATTTATTTATTTATTTTATTTTATTTTACATTTGTTGACTGGGCTAGTCTAGCTGGATATATGTCCATTTTCAGTAGAGGCCCGGGGAGAAAAGCTCCACAGCAGCTGGATACAACTAATATACATAAGTAACTATAGACATAAGGGGATACTAATCAACAATTGGTTATACATGGTAACAAAATAAAACCCTACGAGTTAGGCTTATTTATATTACATAACAAAAGAAACAGCAGTGAGGGAAGGACATAT
Source organism: Protopterus annectens (assembly GCF_019279795.1). Lineage (NCBI taxonomy): Eukaryota > Metazoa > Chordata > Ceratodontiformes > Protopteridae > Protopterus > Protopterus annectens. The sequence goes on along the minus strand of NC_056741.1, from coordinate 1,401,639,766 downwards.
AACTAGGTATATAGCATAATAAGTACAAGACAAAATAGACACTTTTGACAACAGAGTTTAAAGCAGAAAACTTAGTAAACAAGAAAAGGTTAGTTGTGACAAAAAGAGTTTCAGCCAGGATTAGTGCATGGACACAGCCATTGTGAATTAAGGAAGGTTTTTAGATGCTTTTTGAACAGAGGAGTAGATGAAAGGGATATAAGATTACTTGGAAGTTCATTCCAAAGGATTCCAGTGGTGTTAGTAAATAGAGAATCACCTAATTTGTTATTGGATTTTAGTGTTGTGGCTAGTAATTTATTGGCTAAGCGTAGGGTACTTAGATTTTTATAGGGGTTGATCAAGTTACAGAGAATGGGAGTATTTGTAGGATGATGCAAGATTTTGTGGGTGATGTTTAGTTGTTGAAAAAGAAGCTGGTTTTGCAGTTCCAACCATCCTAGTTTACGTAGATTTTGACAATGGTGAGTACGGAATGAGGGCCCAGTGGCAAATCTGGCAATGTTATTGTAAGATGTGACCAGTTTATTTTGATTATTTTTAGATAGATTTGTAAAAATTGGGGAGGCACAGGGAAGTGTGGAAATTAGGTGAGTTTGGGCAATAGTAGTCCTGACTATAGGTGTTAGGAATGGTTTTAGCCTATAGAGGAATCCCAGTTTTCTATTCATGAATTTGATGGTTGAGTTTATGTGCAAGTCAAAGTTGAGATTATGGTCAAGTGTTACGCCTAAGAGTTTAGTAGTTGAGTCTGGTACAATTACAGTGCCATTATTTGATGTAATTGTGAAATCAATAGAGGGAGACTTCTGGGTAGGGGTAAACAGTAGGAGGTTTTTTTTTTTTTGGGTTAAGGAGGAGACAGCATTTGGAGAACCAGTTTTCAACTAAGGTAAATACTTTTTGGGTATTCGACTGAAGTTCAGCAGAAGATGTTACCACTCAGATTAGGGTCTAGTCATCAGCATAGTGAATACAGGTGGTTTGAGGTAGGGATGTTTTCAGGTCATTGATAAAAATAGAAAAGAGGAGGGGCCCCAAGATAGAGCCTTGTGGGACTCCCTGCGAGATAGGGAGTAGAGTGGATAGGCTGTTGTCCCAGAGGACTGCCTGTTGTCTATTTCTAATACAGGATTCAAACCATTTGACTGCCTGAGTGTCAACTGAAAGTGAAGTAAGTATATCTATCATTAAGTGATGATTCACCATGTCAAAGGCTTTGGAGAGGTCTAGAAAGAGGGCAGAGGTGAGTAAGTTGTTGTTTCTATTTTTATTAATTGAGTCAGAAAATGATAGTAGTGCAGTAGCAGTACTATGAAAAGGCCTAAAACCATGCTGGCAGTTGGCTAAAAGATTATTTTGGAGGAGATGATCGAGAAGTTGCCGGTGAATGCATCTCTCCATGATTTTATCTAAAGGAGAAAGTAGAGCTATGGGACGGAAATTAGAGAGTTCAGTTGAACTTCCTCCCTTATGTAGAGGTATAATGTATGAGACCTTCCAAAGAGTTGGTATAGTGCATTCTGTGATGGTCCTATTAATTAAGATAGAGATAGGGTAAGCAAGTACTCCAGCTGCCATTTGCAGAATTTCAGCTGGAAGGATGTCAGCTGAGGGGGTACATGGTTTTAGTTTTTGAAGCTGGGTATGGATGAGAGAGGTTGGAACAGGCTGTAATTGGAGGAGAAGAGGTAAAATGATTTGTGAGAGTGTGTTGGAGATGCTGGCTGGTGATAAGGTACATGCTAATGATTGGACTGAGTCCAAAAAAATTTATTAAAGGAGTTGGCAATTTGGCAGGGAAAATCTTGAGTCAAATTAGCTGGGATTGAGGTTTTGGACTGGCACGGGTGGAGTAGGCTATTTATACCTAACCAAAATATTTGAGGGTTTTTATGTTGGGTGTGTTGGAGCTTATGGTAGTGGTTCTTTTTATCTTGGACTATTGATTTTTTGTAGCATTTCTCAACTGTCTAATGATTTCAAGATCAGTTGGGTTTTTAGTATTTCTCCATTTAGACCAAATTCGATTTCTTTGAAGGATTTTTTGTCTTGTCTCCTTAGTGAGCCAAGGTGCAGGTTTGCTCTTGGTTCTGACTGTCTGAGAGGGAGCATGGTGTTCTAGGATTTGTAGAAATTTATTATTAAAGTAAGAGACTGCTTTGTCAAGTGGTAGGTATTTAAGGGGTGACCAATTGCAAGCTTTAAGTTCAGCTTGAAAGCTAGCTTGGTTGAGGTGTTTTTTTGTTACGGATAGTTCTATAGATTGTGTGTGGTTAGGTATGAGGGTTTTTTGTCTGGTAATGAAGATAACAGAATGGTCACTAATATCATCAGGAAGTATACCTGATTTATTGGCTAAGAGGATTACTGTTAACTAGAATCCAGTCTAAGGTGGTTTGCTTGTTGCTAGGTTTATGTGTTCTGGTAGGGGAGGTAATGGTTTGACTGAAGCCATATAGGTTTATATGAGTGTTAGGCTGGGAAGAGTTACAACAGTTCCAGTCAATGTTAAAGTCACCAAGGAATATGGTTTCTTGTGGAAAGGATGTGGAGAGCCAATTAAGGACAGTTTCAAGAGTGTTAATATGTTGTTGCCTGGAGGGATATAGCAGCAGATTATATATAATGATTTATTAGCATTTATCTGTAGTTTAGAGATTAGGATTTCAATGCTATAGGGTGAGGGAGGTTGGGTATTTAGTGGTGTAACCTGTAAATGAGATTTATATAATATTGCTACACCACCACCCTTTTTATTTAGGAGATCTGATCTCAGGATGTTATAACCTGGTGGGATTATATCATTATCCTTAGTAAATGGTTTGAGCCATGTTTCTGTAAGACGTAGGATGTCAAAGGAATGTACGTGTAGAAGGGCATGAAGTTGGGTTATTTTATTATTTAGGCTACAAATACTGAGGTGGCCTATGAGGAGAGAATTGTCAGAGATATTGGAGATGCGAGAAGTGATGGGATGGTCAGAATGAGGATCTGACATTGCATTATTTGGGCCTGGGTTAGGATGTATACCTCTATGCAGTAATAGGAGCTGTAAAGGGCTATGAAGGTGTTTCAAGACTTTATAAAGGAGAGGGATTTGTTTTTTAGTGTGTGGATACATAATTTGGGTTAATCTGTGGAATTTAGGAAGGCGGTAGGATGGTGAGGATGTTATGTTCAAGTGGGTTTCTATGGTTAGAGGAGAGATTTTAATTGTGTATTTTAAGGGGAGCTGAGAATTAGAGAAGCTATGATGCTCACAGCAAGTAAGGTAATGTGATAAAAATACGGGGGTAATAATAGTGAGAAAGAGAAGGCCATTATTGAGGGTAGGCCTGTGTATAGTAGGCATGTCTGGGAGGAATAGGAGATAGATGCTAGGAGATATGAGACAGAGGTAAGAGCAAGGTTAAACGGTAGAGCTGTTAAAGGGAAAAACAGGTGAATAGGATATGTAAATTAATGAGATAGTAAAAGGGTGGAGTAGTTAGAGAGAAAAATGTGGTAGATGAAGGTAGCAGGGGATAGGATGGGTAAGTTAATGAGGAAGGGAGAGGTAATTGGTTAATAGAAGATAGGGGTGTGGTCTGATTAGTATAAGGTTGTGTACTGGGGTTGGGGGAAAAATGGGGGTAGGGTAGGGGAGCGAAGTGAGCCCGCAGGGTGAACGGAGTGGGTTAGAGCAAGTGAGAAATAGCTCACAGAAACAATCAGTGAAATAGCACAATACAGCTAAGTTCTTGGAAGTAAGAGGTAAGAGGGGAGTGTTAGTATATTTAAAAAATAGCTAGGCCTAAGGACTATAGCAGAAACAAAGAGGAAAGGAGAAGGGACTAGACAAAGTAAGCTAAATGTCAGGACAGAAGAGTATAACAGAGTAGTTTAGTGTTGAACTAAATAGATAAAGGTAAGGATTATTTAGAAGCTACTAGGAGCCTTGGGAAGGGAGCCCTCTAGTGGACAAAGTTTAAAATTACATTTAAATTATGTAGGAGGACGAACAAGAAAGAGGACAGGGTTAGACAACACAAATAAGGAGAGATAAATACCCTAAGGGGGAGATGGGGAGGTAGGCTGCTGGGTACCTGGTTCAGGTAGGAGATTTAATACAAAGTACTACACTGTAGCAAAAGACTAGGTTTTAGTTACAATACAACTTCTCAGTTTAGTAGAGAGGTCAGACATACTTTCTTTGATTCTTTGGATGGAGGGAGATTTGAAAAATAGGTCAACAGCTTCCTTTAGCTTGTAGTTTGATAGTTGAAGTTATGTTGGGGGTTCTTGCAGGGTGGGCAGGTAGCATACACAGGTCTTACAGCAGGATAGAGTTTATAAGTTTCTCTGATACTTTGGATGGAGAGAGATTTGAAAAATAGGACAACAGCTTCCTTTAGCTTGTAGTTTGGGCAGATAGCATACACAAGTCTTACAGCAGGATAGAGTTTATAAGCTAGGTGGGTTAAGGAAAGGAGAAAGAAGGCAGTAGATTAAAAAAATGTACAGTAAAAAAGTCTTAACATATGACACTGAACAAAAATTAAGGTTGAAAGAGTGAATATGCAATAATAAACAACAACATTTTACACATGCATTCCTATGTAGAGAGCCACCACATACACCAAGAATGATACTATGTAGCAACCGCACTCTAGGATGACTTCTATAATCAGCATTAATTTCAAATCATGTAGGGTAGAATTACAAAAAATAGTCTATTATCAAGCATAGGTATACATTAGACTGGTAAGAACAAGACATTATCTATCAACTGATATTGCAAAAGAATAAGGCATTAATCAAACGGACAGCTTCATTTAGCTAACACTAGTATAGATTAGTCTACAAAATACTAAAACAGTATCAAAACAGAAACATATTCAAAGGTTCAGGAGTAGAAATAAAAAAGTTATAGTCCTCATAGACCTAATGTTGTTAAGAAAAGGTAAGTTAAGGAGCTATTCTACAGCATAGGTAAACCTTAGCCTTTGTGTATATACATGTAATAAGATCCAGCAAGCTTGAAACAGGGTGTACTTTAGTACATACATTTACAGCCACTCGCCAACAAAAAACAGTCGGTGGTAGGCAACTAGGTGTAAATAAAAGGGGAAAAATAGTTGGTTGGGGCTTATGTGAGAAGGATACCGTCCACTTTTAAGCCAAAGAGCTGTTTCTTAGGCTGAGAGGAAGCAAGAAAGAAGGCACAGCCTCTTATAAGCAGGGTTGTGTTATGCTGCTACCTCTTAATAAAAGAATAAAAGTAGCTAAAAAGAATATATAGAATTAGCGTGCGTTTAGCTGATATTTCATCGAGTCATTCAAAGTGTATTTCAGCTTTAAAATTGCTTTCACATAGTGTATACATGCTACGATAAACCACTCCGCACTTAGAAAGGCACATTTTCAATAGCAACGACTACCAATAGGGTTGTCACTAGCAGAAACTACCAATAAAGGTAGCCAAATTCACAAACATGTGCTAACGTTGATGAACCCCTGTTTTACAATTAAAGTAATGCTCCTGATAAGGAGTGTAGCCTTGCGCTGCAACACTATTGCATGGAGGGGTGAGTTAACTAAGGAAAGGGAAAACATACGCAGACACAGGTCGGCGATAACAGGAGTATATGCATCCCTTACAAGTGATACTTTTGGCGCCAAAAGGACTAAATCTAAAACAACAAGCTAATACTCTGTTTTGTCCCCATAAAACGCCAGGCTGATAAATGGAATTCAGCAACGCTTCCAGTAGTGGCACATTGTAACAAAAATTCATGGATATAAATATAAGCACAATACAGTAGCCAAAACGCTAGTAAATCACCATTAGTAATACAGTAAACCTGAGTCATAGTGTGTGGCATAGATACTAGCTACGTGCGGGGTGAAGTTTGGAGGCAGTGCTTGCAAAGAGGGAAATTAAACTACCCATGTAACAAGTAGTATAACAAAGGGATTTATATCAGAATGCTCCATAAACCATGTAGGTTAAGTCTGTCCGAATGAAAATCTCATAGGGTATGTACTTGCTGATATGTGATTCCTATTAAACAGCATGTATCAAAAAATAAAACACGAGAGTGTGCTTAATGACCCTCGGTCAAGGTATCTAAAGTGTGGTAAATACCAACGCTAAGCTCTACAAGATATCATGTATAGTACAGCTAGCAATTAATCTGGCAGATATACACCAATTCTAGCGAGATAAAGAAAAAGAAAAAACAGCGATAAGCAACATTAGGACAGTGAGAGCAAAACTGAAAACATTCTAGGTAGGACTCAAGCTACATACTACAATAATCCTTTGCACTGAGCAAATCTACAGATTCACGGAGACAACCGTTTTAGCTCAAAAACCAAAAATGCAAAAGAAGCTGGTTACTTACATACAAATGATAAAACAGCACAGCAGTTTCCTTGCAAAGAAGCAAAACAGCAAATAGCCATACAGATTCTTATATTGATAGAGGCAGACCCACTGGGCCAGGGGAACACAGCAGCCAGGGGGAGAGTGAGCCTAATAAGGATGGCGCCGCTCTGGACAATCCATCTTTATACTATTAGGATCAGGATATGAGGTAAGAAGGCAGGGAATAGGACAGGTGAAAAAAACTGGGATACTAGGGCGGGGCTAACCTCAAGTAGATGTGCTAGCAAAGGAGGAGCTTCCTAATACAGGCAAGAGTAGCTAGTAGAGAGTAGAAGGAGAGGAGGATAAAGTTATGGTAATAAAGAAGAACAGCAGAGGAGAAGGAGAGGAGTGGACAGATGAAAGAAAGATAGTTTCTATTTAGAGAAAGTAGAAGTGGTGTGAAAGGGAGAACTTTAGAGGAAAAAAGGCAAGTGAGAAATAGCTCACAGAAACAATCAGTGAAATAGCACAATACAGCTAAGTTCTTGGAAGTAAGAGGTAAGAGGGGAGTGTTAGTACATTTAAAAAATAGCTAGGGCTAAGGACTATAGCAGAAACAAAGAGGAAAGGAGAAGGGACTAGACAAAGTAAGCTAAATGGCAGGACAGAAGAGTATAACAGAGTAGTTTAGTGTTGAACTAAATAGATAAAGGTAAGGATTATTTAGAAGCTACTAGGAGCCTTGGGAAGGGAGCCCCCTAGTGGACAAAGTTTAAAATTACATTTAAATTATGTAGGAGGACGAACAAGAAAGAGGACAGGGTTAGACAACACAAAAATAAGGAGAGATAAATACCCTAAGGGGGAGATGGGGAGGTAGGCTGCTGGGTACCTGGTTCAGGTAGGAGATTTAATACAAAGTACTACACTGTAGCAAAAGACTAGGTTTTAGTTACAATACAACTTCTCAGTTTAGTAGAGAGGTCAGACATACTTTCTCTGATTCTTTGGATGGAGGGAGATTTGAAAAATAGGTCAACAGCTTCCTTTAGCTTGTAGTTTGATAGTTGAAGTTATGTTGGGGGTTCTTGCAGGGTGGGCAGGTAGCATACACAGGTCTTACAGCAGGATAGAGTTTATAAGTTTCTCTGATACTTTGGATGGAGAGAGATTTGAAAAATAGGACAACAGCTTCCTTTAGCTTGTAGTTTGATAGTTGAAGTTATGTTGGGGGTTAATGCATCTCAGTTTGAGTTAGTGTCCTAGATGGATAGGCTACTGGTCTTCCCTCTTAAAGAATAACTGCTCCTAGACCAAAGTTTGAAGCATCACATGAAAAAACAACTGGTTTATTCACATTCAATCGCTAAGGACACTAAAGATAACCACAAAGCCTTCTTCAGCTATGTTAGAAACCTGGGCGGAAACCCTCAGATATGCTCAGAGTTGGTTCACAACAACAAAAAATACACTGAACTCACAGATATTGCTAACATTCTGGCTGACAGGTTCAGTGCAAATTTCTCGCTTCCTTCACCCCCAAAAGAAGAAATACTTATCCCAGCTGAATGTAATCTCCCTGTCATCTCAGATGTCCAAGTGAGAACCGCCCTAAACAAAGCAAAAAACACAGCATCAATGGGACCTGACGGTATCCCGGAGTGCGTGCTACGTGAACTCCAAGAGGAGCTAAACCCACACATAAAAATGCTATTTAACCTTAGCCTTACTTCGGGATATGTACCTGAACACTGGCGTACAGCAACAGTGGTCCCACTCCACAAGGGGGTGCCTCTACAGACCCTGGAAACTACCGCCCCATAAGCTTGACTAGCCTGGTCTGCAAAGCTATGGAAAGAATCATTATGGAACTCATAAACAGAGCCATAGGGGACCTACAGACGCTTGACCCCACCCAGTTTGGCTTTGTAAAGGGCAGATCCTGCCTTTTAAACCTGGTTGACTTTTTCGAAACAGTCACTAGAACCATTGATGAGGGCAAAGCAGTCCATACAGCATACCTGGACTTGGCTAAGGCCTTCGACACAATACCCCACTCAGGCATCATAGATAAGCTAAACAGCTTAAAAGTAAACCCTTATGTCACTAGATGGGTTGCAAACTGGCTAAAGGACAGAACCCATAAAGTTAAAATCACTGGAGCAATGTCAGACTCAAAGCCAGTCACAAGTGGTGTCCCACAGGGATCTGTCCTGCGACCCCTCTTGTTCGGCATTTATTTCTCAGATGTTAAAGCAAACATGGGAGGGCTGTGGCTGACAAAGTTCGCAGATGACTGCAAACTAGGCGCCATAGTCGATACACCAGCAGATACACACATCCTACAAAAAGGCCTCACTGAAATGGACAACTGGTGCCGTAGTCACGTCCTTAAACTAAATGCCAAAAAATGTATAGTCATCCCTTTTGGAAAAAACAAAGTACCCACAAATTATCACATAGACAGCAACCCACTGAGTACGGAAAAAGTAATCAGAGACCTAGGGACCCAAGTAGACAGCAACCTCTCATTTGACACCCATGTTGCCAAAGTGGTTAGAAAAACATTCTACCTTGCACACCTCATCATGAAGGGTTTCACATCCAGATCCAAGGATGTCATTGTACCCCTATATTCCTCCCTCATCAGACCCATGATTGAGTACAATGCCCCATTTGGTATGTACCTCACCCGGCACTTGCAACAGCTGGAGAGACCACAAAAGTACTTCACCAAAAGGATCAAGGGTCTCCAACATATGTCTTATTCTGCCAGACTAAAGAAACTTCAGCTCTATTCAGTAGCATAACGCCTGCTCAGAGGTGATCTCTGCCTGACGTACAAGGCCATGTCCAATCAGGATCTGATGGACATGCTCCACCTCAAAAAATCCAAATCCATCGGGACCATGAGAGCTAAAGACTTAAACCTCGGCACAAGTATGAATAGGACATGCTGGAGGGATAGATTCATAACCCAGAGGCTTCCCATGCTTTGGAACAGGATCCCAGTTCGTATTAGGCAGAGCCCCTCACTGACTCTCTTCAAGAGAAATCTTGATGAGTGGATGGGAGATCGTAAGTTTACCCCAGGGGTCACATCTGTGTCACTGCTAGACAGGGGCATAGTAAACTAATTCTATTATATAAGAGGACCTTCACTGTGTCACTACTAGACAGAGGCACAGTATTCTAGATTTATTCTGTACATTTTTGCACCATTTCATGGGGTGGCAAAAGCCACATCACTATGACTAGGCTTACAAATGCCCCAGGGCAGATAGCCTAGTACTATACTATGAAACTATGAAACATCATATTACTTTAATGGAGATGGAGGTGGGGGGGGTGGCAATTTTCTGCTTAAGGTTTTCAAATGCCTTTTGGTGATGTTCCATCCATGACCATACAACATTTTTTGCATGTTAGCTCTCTGAAAGGCGCTGACAACTCACTGAAGTCTGGTATAAATTTGCCTAAATAGTTGACCATGCCCAGAAAATGCTGTAAAATTTGCACATTGTCTGGTGCTGACATCTCTAGGATAGCTGTTTGTTTGGTCAGGTCAGGTCTTAAGTCTGTACTTGTAAACAAATAACCTATGTACATAACTTCTGGAAGTCTAAATTTATACTTTAGGGGATTGAGTTTCAAATTTACTTTATGTGCTCTGTCAAGAGCATTCTTGAGGTTTCTGTCATGCTCTGCTTCACCATTGCCTCCAACTAATAGATAGTCTACTATTATGGCACATGGATAACCTGAAAAAATGTGTTCCATTGCACGCTGAAAAACTTCACTTGCAGAGTTTATTCCAAATGGCGTCCTTACGAATCTGTATCTGCCAGAGTACTAAAAGTAGTTAGAAATAAGGATCACTTGCATTCTTTGCATCCAAAACAGAAAATACAGTGGCAGTTTGTATTAGAGCTGCAACTTCTTCAACTGTATGCATTGGATGATATGGTCTTTGTAATGCTTTGTTCAAATTTCTAGGATCAATGCATGTTCTGATTTCATCTGAGCCTTTCTTATGAGTGGCTACCATGGATGACACCCATTCAGTTGGTTCTGTGACTAAACAAATCACACCTTGCTGCACCATCTTATCCAATTGAGCTTTAACTTTATTTTGCATTACTACTGGAACTCTTCTTGCTAGTCTGACTACTGGAGTGATCTTGGGGTCTAGCTTCATAGAATACACAACTGGAAGTTTGCCCAATTTATCATTGAAAACATCAGCATACTCTGAGAAAATGGCTTAAAAAAAACTGGAACTTGGAACTGCACTCACATGATGAACTTCTTTAGCATAAGAAAGCAGATTCACTCTCAAACTATCTTTGAGACCCAATAAAGACTGGTCATCAGACTACATAGAACAATAAGGTGCAACAGTTCTCAGTCAACTAACATAAAAGTATTACTGAACCTTCGGTTTGAATTTCTTCACCTCCATATGCAACATCTCTCGCACTGCTGGCTACATTAAGTTGCTCACTGGTTCTCACTTTTGCAAATGTGTCTGCTGATATAACATTACACTTTGATCCAGTGTCTACTTTGAGTTCTGTGGATCTTCCACTGATTCAAACTGTACAAAATACTTCACTTCTTGTTAACAAGTTTACTGCATAGACTCTTTCCCAAGTACTGATAAACCATCCACATAGAAAGCTGACCGTTTCAGTTCTACTTGATCAACTTGCTTCTCTGTGTGACCTTTCTTTACAACTGAGTGAGGCTTACCTGATCTGCAACATTTCAGAAATGGTTCCATTTTTTACACTTGTGGCATTGCTGACCATATGCTAAACACTTCTCTCTTTCAGATTCATGATTTGCACCACAGTTACAACAGTTAACAATAAAGTTAGATTTAGGTTTTTCCAACTCATGTTTGTGTTGTACAGAGCTGGTGGTGGAGCTTGCACTTTTTCTGGAACTTTCTGGAAAGCTTCATGTCTTCTTTGTAAACCCTGTGGCTGCCCCTTACTCAGGTCTGTTTCTGTTTGCCACATGTTGCATACTATCTACTTTTGCTCTGGAGTTTACTGAAACCATGCTTTTGTCACCCGCAAGCATATTCATATGTCTTTCTGCCACCTAATGGATCTGACAAATTTCTATTGCTTTGCTTAATGTCAAACCACTGTCACAAAGTAAAATCTTTCTCACGGCAGCACTGTTAATACCACACACAAGGCTGTCCTTTATCAGCTCATCTTTCAAATCACCAAACAGAAAATTAGATCTGGATTTATCTGCTAATATATTGGCTATTGTGTTAGTACAAACAGTATTTGACAGAACTTTCAAAATGCAAGGGAATGTTAAGATCATCATTTCTGAATGAGCAATAAAGTGATGTTATTGACTTAAATCAAAACTTACAATTTTTAATAGCAAAGATAACTGCTTGCATTTTTTGATTTTTTAAACAGATTTACCACCATGTGCACAGGCTGCTAGCTCTTGACCTTTTATCTCCATGGATCATCCATAATTAGGTTTAGGAACATAGAAAATAAATAACTGGAGAAAATGCACCATATTGACACTTTTCATCAATACTGGTACAAGTACATCTATAAAGGACAGATATGGTCAAGGAAATTGATTACATCACATCATTGTTTTGGATAGAGGTTATGATAATGATTTGATGGTGGATATATCAGCATACGTGATAAGTCAATGGGGTGTAAAATATAAACCTCTATTGGGGACAAATAGTACATCTAGTATAATGACTCAGGTTGTCTCATCAGTTAAAGTTACTACATTTCATAGAGCTTGTATTTTAGAATTTAGTCCCTATTGTCAACATATTAAGAACATTTTAATTAAAATTGGCTTTATTGAATGACCCAGATGTTGTTGGGATAGTAGGAACAGAACCCAAGTTTGTGAACAAAATGGGATTGAATGTTAAATTATTAGAGAAGGTTGTAAAAAACCCATTGAGAGTATGCATGCATACATCGAGATGTGGACGGGCAGACAGTGCAATAATATTTGCATCAAGAATACAATAAAATTGGGTAATGAGAACAGCACCAGAATTAATTGTAAGTCTAGGATGTTAGTAAGACAACGGATATATTCCCATTTATATTGTATAAAAAAACAAGACACTAAGAATGCACTTGCCAGGCACGTTATAACAGAGGGTAATGAACATGTATTTGAATTTGCCATTTTAGAGACAGTTAAAGATAACCCCAGAGGCTTGCCTTTAAAGAGTTATACTGGCAAATCTAATAAAAGACCGGGCATTAATGATTATTTTTCTTGATGTTGAACATCAATTGAACAACAGTAATTCACATGTGTACATATTTTATTTATACTTACTGCAGTACCTGCACAGGTTCACTGTGTTATGCATATTAAATTAAATTAGATTCAGTAATAGAAGTTAATATTCTTTATATATAATTTTCTGTAGAGTATAGAGGTATTTAATTGTATATATATGTTGTTTAAGAATTTAAAAATTGTATTTTTATATGTATGACATTATCTTTATAATGTATATATGACTTTAAAATAATGTATTTTAGTTTTGGCGTTTTAAAATAAGGTGGAATCAGCTGTTTTAACCGTTCTAGTGAAAGCTTAACGTTTGAAACTGCTGCATTTTATTAAATACATTCGGATTTAGCCTTCCGGTGGATTTATTTTGCTAATACTTTGTTCTGTGGTTGAAACACTAGTGTGGATCATATTCCGCACTTTTGGTGTTGTTCCGTCATCAGAGTGGGTGGTCCCATCAGCTGATGTCACTGTGATGTCAAAATGGGTGGGGGGTGGGGCGGGAGAGGGGTGGGAATGGGTGGAGTTATGTGTGATGCGAGGGGCGTGACTTTAGTCCGGTTTTAGCCGCAAAGAAACCTGGCAACCCTACCAAACAGACACATTTCAGCTCTGTTTCTCAAGTCAGTTATATAAGTTGCAAAGGTTTCACCTAGTTTCTGATTTCTTGTGTAAAACAAATGCCTCTCTAATGTAACATTCGTCTGGTGTTTGCATATTTGTCTAAACTTGCATTTCAAACACTTGAGGTCTTCCCTTGATTCAGCCTGCACAACAATATGGTGGTCTGCACCTTCGCTTTCATACACTGCCGGTGCATATACAAATGAACATTCTCTTTCTATGGCCTCTGAGCCTGCTAGATTTAACAAAATTAATACCTTGGCATGTGCCTCCTTATCTGCATGAGCTGTTTGTATGAAATATTGTACTCTTGTTCAAATATTCTCCAGTTCTCTGCAATATTCTGATCAAACACAAGTGATTGAGGTTTTCAAACTCTATCTGCCATATTAACACATACCAGCAAAGGGTCTTGCAAATAAGCATGAATATACACACGTGCATCAGTAATTGGCATAAACACAATTTGCTCAATGTTTTTGTGCTCTGAACTTATACTTTTTCTCACAGGACCATAGGACGTTACTAGGCTAATGACCCTGGGGCCCTTATAAGCCTAGTCAAGAGTTTATCCCCAAAAAGAAACCTCATTCAGCACCTGTTGCCCCTGTCAATGAGTGACACAGGTGGAACCCCTGGGACAAATTTGTGGTTTCCCATCCACTCATCAAGGGTGCACTTGAAGAGGGTCAGCGAGGTGTTCTGTTTGACATGTATGGAAAGTCTATTCCAGAGATGGGGCAGCCTCTGGGAGATGAACCTGTCTCTCCAGCAGGTTTTGTTGATATCACATACTAGGTTCAGGCTTTTTGAGTGGGTGGTGCATGGGGAGTTAGACTTACGGATATGGAGCATCTTTAGTAGGGCAGGGTCCGAGATTGCCTTGTAGGCGAGACAAAGATCACCCCTGAGCAATCTGTATGATACCGAGTAGAGTGAAAGTGATTTGAGCCTATCTGCATAGGACAGGTGTTGGAGGCCACAGATTCTCTTTGTGAGATATTTCAGTGGCCTTTTCAGTTGGTGCAGATGTTTGGAGAGGTACATACCAAACGGGGCGTTATACTCATAGGTTCATAGGCAGGTGCTAGGCTATCAGCCCTAGGGCCTATACAAGCCCAGCCAAAAAGGTACCCTGGCTTTTGCCACCCAAGAAAATTATTTTCCTGTGCCACTGTCGAGCAGAGCCACAGAAGTGATCCCCGGGGTGAATTTCCTATTTCCCATCCAATCATCAAGATTTTTCTTGAAGAGTGCTAACGAGGAGCTTTGTTTGATATAGATAGGTAGTTTATTCCAGAATATGGGAAGTCTCTGGGACAGGAATCTATCCCTCTAGCATGTTCTGTTTATTGTGGTGACAAGGTTTAGGTCCCTAGAGCATGTAGCTTGGAGGGATTGAGATTTCTTTAAGTGGAGCATGGCCAACAGCTCTGCGTTTGACATAGCTTTGTATGTTAAGCAGAGATCACCTATGAGTAGGCGATATGCAATGGAGTAAAGCTGGAGTTTTTTGAGACGGTCTGCATAGGGCATCTGTTGGAGGCCAGTAATCCTCTTTGTGAGGTATTTCTGCGGCCTTTCCAGTTGTTGTAGATGTCTTGTGAGGTACATACCAAAAGGGGCGTTCTACTCTATAATGGGTCTAATGAGTGATGAGCAGAGGGGAATGATTTTTTTCTGGATAAGAAACCTTTTGTGATGAGGTGTGCCACGTAGAAGGATTTCCTGACTACTGTGTTGATGTGATTATCAAAGGAGAGACTACTGTCCTCCTGTGTCCCAAGGTCTCTTATCACACTTTCGGTGTTAAGTATACTACCACCTATGTTGTAGTTCATGGGTACAGAGTTTTTACCAAAGAGGATGACAATGCACTTTTTGGCATTGAGCTTGAGGCCTGGCTTTGACACCAGGCATCTGTCTCAGTGAGGTCCTTTTGTAGGATGTCCACATCGTTAGGAGTTTTGATTATGGCTCCTAGTTTGCAGTCATCTGTGAACTTCATTAGCCAAAGACCTTCTGTGTTAGCCTATATTTCAGAGAAGTAGCTACCAAACAGGAGAGAACCCAGGACTCAACCCTGTAGTACTCCACTTGTCACTGGTCTGAAGTCGGATTTGGAGTCTGCTACTTTCACAGTGTGGGTTCTGTCAGTGAGCCAGTTGGCAACCCATCTTGTGACATAGGGATTTATACCTAATTTAGGGAGTTTATCTATAATTCCAGAGTGGCGGATGGTGTCGAAAGCCTTGTCAAGATCTAGATAGGCTGTGTGAACCACCTTACCCTTGTCTACGGCTTTGGTGACTGCTTTAAAGAAGTCTATCAGGTTTAGGAGACATGATCTGCCTTTTACAAACCCGAACTGGGTGGGGTCGAGTCTGGAGATTACCAATGTCTGTGTTTATAAGTTCCACGATGATATGTGCCATGGTGCCAAATTATTGGTCTAAAGAGGGAGGAGCGTAGAGAGGTAATAACCTCTTTTTTCTGGATGCAATCTCTTTACTTATGAGATGACCCAAGTAAAAGGCTTTTCTGACCACTGCCACTACATGATGGTTGAATGTGAGGTGGTTATCAACCTGCGTACCATGGTCTCTCACCACAGGTTGTACGCTTAGGGGGTTACCATTGATGTGGTAATCAGTAGGGGTTGTGTTTTTGCTGAATGGTACGATGATACATTCCTTTGCATTTAAGCTTGAGGCCATGACTTTGGCATCAGTCATTAGTTGCTTGAGACCCTCTTGCAGTATGTTAACATCGTTTGGGGAGTCAATGACAGCACCCAACTTACAGTTGAAGGCAAACTTGGTCAACCACAGGCCTTTTATCTTTGCCTGAACCTCTGAGAAATAGATGCCAAACAGTAAGGGTCCCAGAACAGTTCCATGGGGAACTCCACTAGTGACAGGTCTGCTATCAGAGGTGGAGGTGCCTATTTTGACATTGCAGGTCCTGTCTGTGAGCCAGTTGGCCACCCACCTGATGAGACAGAAATTTACGCCAAGTTGTGTTAGCTTTTTGATGTTGCCTGAGTGGGGGATTGTGTCAAAGGCCTTAACCAAGTCAAGGTAAGCTGTATGTACTGACTTTCCCTCATCCAGGGTCTTGGTGACGGTCTCAAAGAAGTCAAACTAGGTTCAACAGGCAAGATCTGCCCTTGACGAATCCAAACTGGGTGGGGTCAAGTGCTTGGAGATTGCCTATGTCCTTGTTTATGACATCCATAATAATAATCTCCATGGCTTTACAGATCAGACTTGTCAAGCTAAGGGGGTGATAGTTTCCAAGGTCAGTAGCAGCACCATCTTTGTGTAAGGGGATGACAATGGCGATTCTCCACTCTGCTGGAATGAAGCCACTACTTAAGCTGTGGTTGAACAGGGTGCTCAATGGTGAAGTCAGTTCTTGCTGGAGATGGTGCATGTCACCCCTGGGCTTTCAGATATTGGCAAAGGCTCTTGCTACCCCCATAGTGCCTTTTTTAGGCAAGGCTCAAAAGACAAACCCACCTCCATAGGTATCACAAGGGATAAGAAACTAAGAGTAATGCTACGCAACGCCAGAAGTCTAAACCTCAAGATGCACACACTCGAAAATCTAGCATGGAGAACATCGATATCTGTGCAGTAACAGAAACCTGGTTCAAGGCTCCCGAGAGCACCCCAGCATTACCAGGATATACCTCATACCATGCTTTTCGGCCCCAAAACTTGGACCGAACTACAAAAGGAGGGGGGGTATCAATATTCGTCACAGATACCCACACCTCCAGGTTGGTGGCACAGCACGAAGCATCAGAGACTATCCACGTGCAACTAACAGTGGGTAAAACTGCCTTCCAGTTTATAGCCTGCTACAGACCACCCTCCCAAACCCAGGAACCCCACTCGGCCTTCCTGAGAACACTGGAAAATATGAAGGTCTCTCCAAACAACATTATACTGGGTGACTTCAACTACCCAAACATAGACTGGGAGCATTACTCTAGCTCCAACACCCTAGCCCAAAGGTTCCTAGAATTTATAAACTCAAATGCTATGGAACAACTTGTTACCACTTCCACAAGAGGGGAAAACATACTGGACCTGATCATCACCAACATGGGGACTCTATGCTCCAGACCAGAAGTGTATCCCTCACTGGTAAGATCAGACCATAAACTAATCTCACTGGATATTCACATCCCGACTCCACCCCCTGCCCTGAAAACCACAGTGAAAAACTTCTCTAAAGCAAATTTCACACTCCTCAAAACCAAGGTGGAATCCTTCAAAGCCCCCGGGCCTGTGGAAAATACGGCCCAGACCACAGAATCCTTTATAAACGCATTCTATGAACACCTTCAGGAATGCATGGATCATGCAATCCCAAATAAAACCAAGACCCAATCCTGCAAAGGCAGGCGTCCTGTCTGGTGGACCCCAGCCATAAACAAACTATACAATAGAAGGAGGAAGCTACTACATGATAGAGCAAAATCCCAAAAAGGGAAGAAAACTACGGGCACTCATAAAATCGTCTAAGGCCAGCTCCGAGAGAAAAATTGCACAGGACACTAAGGATAATCACAAGGCTTTCTTTAGTTATGTTAGGAACCTGGGTGGGAATTCCCAGATATGCTCAGAATTAGTCCAAAATGACAAAAAATACACCGAACCCACAGACATTGCCAACATCCTAGCTGACAGGTTCAGCGCAAACTTCTCCCCCCCCCCCACCACCAAAAGGGCAAATATCTATCCCAGCAGAGTGCTGCCCCCCTGACATCTTACATGCTCAGGTAAGAGCTGCCCTCTCCAAAGCAAAAAACACAGCATCAATGGGACCAGATGGTGTCCTGGGCTGCGTCCTACATGAATGCCAAGAAGAGCTAAACCCAAACATAAAACTACTGTTCAATCTCAGCCTTACTACAGGATATGTACCCAAAGAGTGGCGTACAGCAACAGTGGTCCCTCTCCACAAAGGTGGTGCCTCAATGGATCCTGGAAACTATCGCCCCATAAGCCTGACTAGCTTGGTCTGCAAAGCTATGGAAAGGATCATCATGGACCTCATAAATAAAGATATTGGGGACCTACAGACACTGGATCCTACCCAGTTCGGCTTTGTTAAGGGCAGATCCTGCCTCTTAAACCTGGTTGATTTCTTTGAAACAGTCACCAAGGGGATTGACGAGGGGAAGGTGGTCCACTCAGCCTACCTGGACCTCGCAAAAGCCTTCGATACAATACCCCACTCAGGCATTATAGATAAGCTCACCAGCTTAAATATAAACCCCTATATCACTAGATGGGTTGCAAACTGGCTCAAGGACAGAACCCACATGGTTAGAATTGCTGGAGCCATGTCAGACTCCAAACCAGTTACTAGTGGCGTCCTACAAGGCTCAGTCCTGGGACCTCTCTTGTTCGGTATATATTTCTCGGAGGTACAGGCCAACACAGAAGGACTGTGGCTGACCAAGTTCGCAGATGACTACAAACTGGGCACCATAATCGACTCTCCAGCCGATGCAAGCATCCTCCAAAAGGGCCTCATAGAAACAGACAACTGGTGCCAGAGCCATGGCCTCAAGCTAAATGCCAAAAAGTGTATAGTCATCCCTTTGGCAAAACAAAGTGCCCACAAATTACCACATAGGTGGTAATCCATTAAGTACAGAAGAAGTAATTACGGACCTGGGGACCCAAGTTGATAGCAATCTGTCATTTGACAACCACGTGGCCAAAGTGGTTAGAAAAACATTTTATATAGCCCACCTAATCATGAAGGGATTCACATCTAGATCAGGGGAGGTTATTGTGCCTCTTTACTCATCCCTCATCAGGCCCATAATTGAGTACAATGCCCCTTTTGGGATGTACCTTACCAGACACCTGCAGCAACTGGAAAGACCCCAAAAGTACCTCACCAAGAGGATCAAAGGGCTCAAAAAGATGCCATATGCTGCCCGGTTAAAGAAACTCCAGCTCTACTCAGTGGCATACCACCTGCTCAGAGGCGATCTGTGCCTGACGTATAAAGCCATGTCCAACCTGGAATTAATGGACATGCTGCACCTCAGAAAATCCAAATCCCATCAAGCTACGCGCTCGAGAGACTTGAACCTCAGCACTGAAATAAATAGGACATGCTGGAGGGACAGATTCATAACCCAGAGGCTCCCTTCACTCTGCAATAAAATCCCAGTCCAGGTTAGGCAGAGTCCCTCATTGACAATCTTCAAGAGGAATCTTAATGAGTGGATGGGAGATCGTAGGTTTACCCCGGGTATCACTTCTGTGTCACTGTTAGACAGAGGCACAGTATACTAACCTCGAAAAAGGGCATAGCAAAATTATTTTAAAATGGGTGGCGAAAGCCAAACACACTCTGGCTAGGCTTATAAATGCCCTAGGGCAGATAGCCTAGTATGAACCTATGAACCTAATACATCCTGGGATACTATTAGTTCCCATGGAAGTTGTGTTCTTTGTCTTGGATAGGACCTGTAACACTTGATCTACAGAGATGTGAGGTGTGGGACAAGTATTGGGAATGTTGAAAGGGTTTTTTGGGGGGACGGGGGGAGCTTGCACTGAACCTATCTACTAGCAGATTGGCTAAATCAACTGAATCAGTTTAAGTGATACTGCTAAGTACTAATTCAGAACAAACCTGGGTTTGCCATGGAGGATCTTGACGTAACTGAAGAAGACTTTATGGTTTACCTTTGTTATGGAGGCTAGTTCTGATTCATAATTGGCCTTGGAGATTTTCACTAGTGATCTAATTTGCTTGCTGAGGCTAAGGAGGGAGTTTTTCCAATTTGGAATTTGTTCCCTTTTACCCTTGGATAACAGTTTCTCCCTATTGCTGTAAAGTCTCTCTTCAAGCTTATCAGAATTATCTGAATGAACAATCTCTTAGTGCTTTCAAATAACTGGACTTTGCAAAATACGCTTCTCGGGCTTCTCAATGCTTTATTGTGCTTTGCAAAATAGCTTTTCAGATTGCTGATGCTTTACTGTGTTTTGCGAAATATCTTTTTGGCTTTCTCGAAACTTTGCTATGTTTTGCAAAATAACTTTTCTGAGCTATCAATACTTTTCAAAACTTAACAGAATAGCTTTTCGAACTGTTTGATGCTTTACGGAATAATCACTCGAACTTTTTGATGCTTTATGAAATCTCCAATTGATAAAGGCAAAAATGCTGAAGTCATTTGTCATCACTCACTATGCTTTCAGAATCAGTAAAGACAGAAATGCCAAAGTAATGCACTTTCAGAATCGGTAAAGGCAAAATGCTAAAGTAGTCACTTTTGGAATTTTATCGATAAAGGCAGGAATGCTACAGTCATGCGCCATCACCTGTTGAAGTCAACTCTTTAAGAAACATTGAAGAACTTTACAATGCAATTGAGCAATTCACGAGCACTATAATACTCTGGTAATCTTTTGTAAGAAACACCTTTTGTCAATGCAAGAAACATATCAAACAACTGTACAATGCGAATAAATCAAACTTCTGTTGCCCAAATTCAATATCTTCTGAAGTAATTGTACTGTGCAAATGACTGCATGCAGCACACTGAAATGTCCCCAAAATGGTGGAACCTTGCGAGGCAACTTTTTACAGTACAAGAAGCACTCTGTAATGGCGGCACTTTGCGAACAGATACACCCAGCACAAGAACATTTCTCCAGATAGCTATGCTTTGACTGGATTACACAAAATAGTTGCACCTTCCACACAGTGAACTCTTTGAAATACATTAACAGTAATAAGCACACACTGTAAACACTTTTATACACTCCGAGATACTTCAAATAACTTTGATTACCCCCTTGATAAATTGGGAAGTCGTAGTTATGCCCAAAATTAGCACCTTGCCCAAACACAAGCAGTCACCTTGCTTTATTTTTGCTTACTGTCCCCTTTTTTCTTTTTCTTATTATATTATTTTTTTGCACGTTTAAGCCCTTTTCTTGTGCTTACTTTACTCTAAACATGCCCAATTCTGCCTTACACACACTTGCTCTGCCTTAAACATGCTTGTTTTGCCTTAAATATGCTTGTTTTGCCTTAAACATGCTCATTTCGCATTTTAAAGTTAATCGCCTTGTCAAATACTTTTATCTTAAACATTTTCTTTTAGTTAAACTTTTTTGTACTTTCTGCTTACCTGATAATGCAGTTTGTGCCCTTGTAATGCCTTTTCTTGCCTCTTGTTGCATCGAGTAAATAATTCATATTATTTCTCATTACCTTTGATTCTTTCTGGTTATGTTTGCACTGTTTTCTATTGGTTTTACCTTTGCTGTTGTCTTTACATCTCATGGCTCCAAATGTCCTTCTCTTTTCCATCCCGGTTCTGACATGTTACTTTTGTGTTGGTACAAGAATAAACAAGTCTTCATGGATTCTGTTTAAACAGCTTTATTCTATACAAACACATCAGTATAGAGCCTTATTGATTATGACTTAAGTAACTTATATACAGACTAACTGATGTGATCATACATGCTTACTCTCTGGCTGCTTCGGCAAAATGGCACTAGGGATTGCACGTGTCTGGAATTTATACCTGCACTCGCAGCCTTGCATGCTTCTTAAAGACATAGCACACACACACGTTACACTCTGATCTACACTAACCTACAACAACTTCCTGAAGTATCAGGTCATTGGGAAAGCTCTAGACAAACTACTAACATTTTTGTTGGGATTGTGAACCTCTGGTTCCTCCACTATGAGGGTCTATAAAGTAGCAAAGTTCCAGCAACCTACATGGTTTTAACAGCTTCTGCTGCCCCAAAACTACTGAAGAAGCCAAATATCTTTAAATACTTGCATAAAGCTGCGGATGTAACCTCTGCAAACAAGATACGGTAGATGTTTTCTTTCTGCTTTAAAGGATTCTGAGCGGCCTACTAAAGGTCACAATTAAAGGTATGTGGCAACTGCTAGCTTAAGTCTCCATTTCGTGCATCATTACTTCTAATTCTCTGTCATTAGTTACACTAGATTAACTTTAACTCGGCTTCCTCTACAACTCTATTACCTAACAGCACTATACTGCAGCATCTCTACTCTTCACCTTCTATTCCTGTCCACGTAAAGTAGCAGTGTCCTTGCTTCAAGGGTCTGCCTACACTCCCTTACCCAACCACCATCTAGCATCACACTCCTCTTTCACCACAGAAACTCATACACACACACACACACACACACACACACACACACACACACACACACACACACACATTCTCTGGTACCACCTGCAATTAATTGCCACAGACATAGGTGGTGTATAAAGTTCTGTGATCAATCCATGCATTTTTTTATTATCAAACTATTGGTGCATAATCTCCCATACCTGTATGCTAAATCATTCCACTATATTCTTCCATTTATGTTGCAAATTTCTGCACTTGATACATTCCTTCTATATTTTTCTTCATATCTCTAGTGTAACTATTATTTTTAACATTGTATTTTATGGCTTTATGTTTCATATCCTCTTACTGTTTCTATTATTTAATCTCTTACAATCTAATGCTGTAATATATAAATGGAGCTGATCTCTGGGATTCTGTTGAAAGGAGGCATTTGATTACCAGACAGACAATCCTTATAAACAAATGCAAAATAAATAAATAAATAATGGACTTCATGCTGTAACTGCAACATAAAGGCCTCCCTATTAAGTAATCTGTCTGAGGTCACGCCTTACCAGACTGCACTCACACCCCTAAGGAATTCCATTTTCCTTCCTTCCATGCCCTCATTGTGGCAACTGACTTTTCTATAATATCATGAAAGAAAATCTGTAATTAAGGTGAAAAGAATCAGTGTGAACTAAATACTGATACTTATATTTTGCTGTATGCTAACATACCAAGTTATGTATCAGAACTTTTTACTGCCCACAATCACAGCTTATTCTATGCACTTAACTGCAGGCCGTACTGACGTCCCTCATGTGTGTCTGAGTCAGTGCTGTGCTACATTTAGTGTATTTATTCACCATGTTACTAAACTCATCTTTCACAGACCCTTTTTGCCATTACCTGACATAAAGATAAGGATAAAAGCTTAGCATAGGCATTCGAGTCAGTATTCAAACAGCTATTAGTCAGCTAATAATGCAGACCTAGCATCACTATTTGTTGCCTAAAATGTGTACATGTTCATAATACAGTTTAGCATTTGTTTTACTTGTCTCTTTATGCTGGGGAGTGAATATTTATCATTCTTTTGCTGAACTAAGTGCCTCAAGCATACTCCTATTTAATAATGACATTTTACTGTGGAACCTAAAAATATTTTCTGTTTTTTTTTATCTAGCTTACTAACAAAACATGTTTGGCAACATTGCTAACTTCATAACTCTGTAGTGTTGGCTTACCTGACATTATCTTGTGACCTGAAACTTTTTGCTAATGCTTAGTGGAACCATGCCACAGCTATAATAATGTAACTTACATAGTATGCGTTTGGATTATCGGTTATTTACTTATAGTGATTGAAAACATCCAGTTTTCATGTTGTGCTGTTCTGTGACCCTCTTTCGTCTCTCCTTCTGCCATAGTTCAGCTTTTAAATACAACTCTATGGCCTGCCTTGCACATATGTCTGCTTCTGCTTCCTTTTATGTTGACCATGTCCTGCCTACAGTTTCATGGACCGCAGCTTCCTCCATTCTCGGGGGTCTGCCACTTTTCTTAAATTTACCCTTCCTGTTGCTATACTGCCTTCCTTAATAAGTAAGCCTCTTAACGGTGCCTGCTGCCTAGTTTAAATGTTTTGCATGCCACACACCATATTCTGACCATCATCTCACATGGGTATTAACCATAGGTTTTCTTCCTTTTCCAATCCCCCCAATCATATTTCAACCTTCTGCTAGATTCTTGGCTATTCACCTGGTTTATCCAGGATTGTTACTGTTTTCTACTGACATGTCCACAGCATCTTTAATACATTAATGGCTCTTCCAACGTTAACTTTGTAATATCGGTATAAGTGTTTATCCATTGACAAATAAAGATTTTTGGAGAAAACAGCCTCTCTTCATATTTTTCCTCTGGAAAACAGGATTCACTACTAAGAATTAAAGTTTGTTGATTTCAGCTAAGTGTCTATCTGTTTAGGATAATTTCTCAAGCAAGTTACATAAGGATTTAGTTTAAGGATATCACAAGGGTACCTATTTTCGAGTATTTAGGTTCATAGGTTCATAATAGGATAACAACCACTAGGGCCCTAATAAGCCTAACCATGCAGTAGCTGATACTAGTGAACAGTGGAATCAACAACTTTTTTACATCTAGGATATCGGCTACAAAGCTTAAATTTATATCTACTAAAATGTCACACTCTTTGCTAGTTGACACTACAGGTACATTATTGATACAGTAACAGATATCATCATTTGTTTAGCCTACATAGACTGACGTGTTCATATGATTAACCCATTTTGCTAGTTCACTCAGTGCTGTTTGAAGAATAATAGAATCTCCCGTATTAGTTTTCACCTTCACTAACTTAACTCATTACAGCCGAGTGATGTCTCCAGGCATTTCTGCAGTTACCTCCTACTACTCCTCTAGGCGTCATATATTACTTGTTCATATTTGCATTAATAATTCCAAAACCATGTTACATACAAGGTATCAGAATATTTTATTTTGAAGCATACATGATGGCAAACACAATTGTTTTGATATCTGAACTCTGTTAATGAGCATTTGTTAGAACTGTAAGGTGATAACTTAATTTTTTAAAGGCTGAAGCCACACCCACTGGGAGTTAAAGGTACACACTCAAAAGAGCTCTACTGGAAGGAATGAGTTAATACCATATGGCAGATGTTATAAAATGCACAGTCATTAAAATTCAAGTCACTAAGATATAGGGTAAAAGGAAAGGACCCTAAAATTATCTCTGGTCCACTCCCTGACTACACTTTCCCGTTCAGAACACAGGTTCTTCAGTTCTAATGTCTATTGTCTATTTGTTAACCAGCTACTTCAAGTCCTTTGCACTGAAGGTATTTCTGACCTCAAGCATCTCACCTACACTGAAAACAGTGCAGTCACCACTTGCAAGATTAATATTCTCTAAACTAATTTCTCTGCAGGAACATTAAATAGGCAAACATTTCTAGTGTGTTGCTTAAATTTTACAGACTTACACTTTACAGTTGTACAGTCTCAAGCTGCGTGTCAGTTCCATTGTCTGCACATGCACAGACTAACTGACTATCACCAGAGAGAAGGGGTGTATTGTTTTGTTCTCCTTCCACCCCCATCTCCCCACCCACTTGATGTCATGTCTTTTATACCATCATCACTCTGCCCACAATTCTATCAACTATCAATTCCCCTTAAAAATGCCCCCAATTTCTTACAAGATTAAAGGAACATACTGGACAAGTGATCACAGGGTACCATAAGATGTCTAGCCATATACACTTTTAAGCAGACAACTCCAAAATTGTGCTACCTAGCCATATATATATTTAAGAAGAGAAACATAAAACTTCTTGCTACCCCTGGACTTCTGGTATGGTGGAATAGCTGCTGGAGACTTGGACAGATCACTTTCCCCTCTTAGCAATGAAGTAAGTACATTAGATGCTGTTTTTATAAGTTAATAACATGACCATAACTTCCAGAAAGCTACACTGAGTGCCTACATATAGGAAAGGCAAAGCCTGGAGGGAAAAACATCATTACAACAAAATAATGGTCCTTACATGAAGCCTGATGACAACAGGGAAATGCACTCAAAAGCACCCGACATTGAATAACAGTGGCAGGGAGATAATGTGCCACATGCAGCCTTTCAGAAGACTTCAGCTGATATAAAAAAAGTCAACTTGAAAATGGACTCTTATTGAGACCACTTTCAAGCACAGAGAAGAAGTAGGAAATGCATTGTCAGCCCACTCAGACAATATTGTTGCATTCCAAAAAGGAAATGTTACCCTAAATGATAGGCTTGTCAACCTGGAATCAAAGGTCAAAGAACTGGTGATGAAATAGACTGATGCAATGAACAGGCCACTGAGAAGGAATATCCATCTGGTGGGGGTCTTGGAGAGACAGAAGAGAACAATTGCCTGGTGTTTGTGCAACAGCATTTGGCAGAATGGTCACACCTTCCAGATGAATCAATTAAGACAAAATGGGCTCACTGCATTCTTGGTCAATCAGCTAATAGATTGGAAGCAAAACAGAGACACTCAGTGTTCAGACTGGAGACCTTCTCCCTTAAAGAGGAGATTCAAAAATTTGGAAACTTGACAAAACATGCAAGGTGGAAGAACAGGGCATTTTAGTTGTCCATAACTATTTAGAAACAACTTTCCAAAGACAAGTGGCATTTTACTAGTTTTGAAGCTATTTATGCAACAAAAAGTTAAATTCAGGTTACTCTATCCAGCCCACTTAAAGTTTTTTTTTCTCAATCAGAAATACATTTTTTTTTCAGCTTCAATAAAAGACTAACATTTCTGGAAGAAAGGGGTGCTCATCTCCCTGAGGCTCCTTACACAATGGAGTCTGCTCATAAAATTCAGTCATATACCACAAGACACCAGAGTAAACAATGAGGCTTCTCCCCAGGACCAGCATTTCTCAAACTTCAACAGAACAGTTAGAAAGTTGTAACGTTGGGGCTATGCAGTGTGTCAAGGTCATTGGATAGTTCACTACCCAGACTTTCTTGCAGAAGAGACATTGTCAGTCAGCAGCTGCAGTATAGCACCTAGTGCCTCCATTAGGAAATTCATCTTGACTTTAACTATTAAGGGTCTTCCCTTCAAGCTGAACATTGCTTCCCCCCAAGCTATACTTGTACTGTATCTCTGTGTTCTGCACTGCTTTTTGACTTGAGAGGCACATATGTGTAAAGGGAACTGGGGCTATCCTGTATGACACTACTGAGATTCTTCATTTGGTTTTGAAGATCTAGGCACTCAGTGTCAATAGAAGGGAGGAACACCTCTTGATATTCTGTCAAAGCTTTTTCTCCTGAGGAGAAAAAAGTATGTTTGTCCAGATATTTATTTTAATTTTTTGTCAATATGGAAAGGGGGGGGACTACCAGGGCTGTTTACTAACCATACGCGGGTTATGTTTAGACAGTATGAGACATGATATCTTGATTGAATACCAAAACTGTTTAGTCTACACTGGTGGGGGGGGGGTCATACTCTGTTGTTAAGTTGCACTCAACCACAGTTCAAGCTCTTTTTCACAATACTGCAGGCATGTTTGTCTGGAAGCTGAGATTACTTGCGGTTCTTGTTTCTGTATACAGTTACTACTTGTGGTTAATTGAGGTTCTCACAGTTTGATCTGTTATTTTAATACATATTGGTTTGTTAAGGAAATGTTGTTACTTAGAATTTAATATGATGCAGTCCACTGGAAATTGAGTATTGGACAATGGTCTGAAGAAAGTTAGAGCTAGACACAATGAAATGTGTTTAGCCACTAACACTCATTGATGAAATGTGAATGGTTTAATGGTTTATTGCATCTAATGAAAAGGAGAGTATTGCAATATTTAAATTCGGTACAACTCACATTTTTTTTTACTTCAGGAAACACACTTGGGGAGACAGGAATACAGAGGACTTGGGGAAGCAGATGGGGGTTATTATCCTCATCCTCACTTGAGGGATCCTGAAGGAGTGGTACAGTAATACTGTGTGTGTGTGGGAGTGGGTGGCTAGGTTATCCGCATTCTAAAACTTATCTCACCAAAACAAACTAAAGACAGTTATTATAGCTGTACAGCCTTATCCTCATTTAAAAACCTTAAGCACAGCACTCTTTTTATTTGACTAATACATTACCCTCCAGGCATACACCTAGTCACAAACAACCGACACTAAATTAGCAACAAACACCCTCCACCAACATCACAACACACGAAGCAGATCATTGCAGACAGTGTATAACTACCAGATATGCATCTTATAGCACTTATCCTAATACTACACACATACATACTCCCAATAAACCCACTGAATCTATATGAACCACCTCTTTCAACATTGCCATACTACCCCCATCAGTGTAACTCTACCCTGCCACCATTTACCTCCTTACCCACAACTATTAGTATACTTTTTCAGTCAACAAATACCAGCAACCTACCAGCCCCACCCTAACACAAACACGCACACACCACCAGCCAAAATCCCAAAAGGCCCAGAAAAAAACGACAGGAGCCCAGTTTCTCTAATTCTAAATTAGGGAAACCCACTACTTAAAACTCTACTCCTGCATAGCTACATAGAATCAAAATCAAGTCCATTCCAAACAATCACCCACATACACCACAATCTATCATATGGAAATAGCATTCAACTTAAAATAGCACTTCTTAATGCAGGAAGCATGGTCATCAAATTAGAACAAACAAATGCATTTCTTAGCACACACAATCCTGATGAATCATGGGTCAGACATAACTGCTCAGACCTAAACCACCAGTTCCCAAAATACAAATTTATGTTTAACCCAAGGCCTGGCCCTAGACATGGAGATCTTACCTTCAGTCTTACTAAAGCCAACATTATTACAACATGTCTCCAGGATAAAACCTTGCCACAAATAATCATGATGTCATCTGGCTAACTTAAAAATAGGGTTTACCTTTAAAACCGCATATTGCAGAAGGGCAAACAGAACATTTCCGAAAGGCAGTCTGCAAGGTTTGCAACTGCCGAACGGAAAAAGATTCGAATGTGCAATGAGCGAATGCACAGTGATATTCACTCATTGCACATTTGACATTCTGGGGCGGATTGCACTATAGTGGGGATTGGGAAATGGTTCCTTTCCCCACTGTAGTATGATCTCAGAGTTAGAATCATAAAGTAGGGGGGTGTGAGGGGCACAGCCCCCTCATGGGGGGTGCATGGGGGCTTGCCCTCCTGCTTTACACTTTTTTTTTTCTTCGACATTCATGTTTGAAAAACAGTGAATCTGCTGTTCAATTTGCTGTTTTTCAAACATGAAGGTCTGTCGACATTTGCAGTTTTGTGGTTTCGAGTCGCTCATATGAGCACTCGAACCACTGTGATTTGCGGTTTTAAAGGTAAACCTAAAAATAGTACTAATAAAAAAATAAATAAATAACTACAGGAAGTCCTCTTCATTTGCAGTAAACATAGCATACATCCCTCACCCTCCAGTTCTATCAGATTTTTGGCCCTTTTAAATCACCCACTCCAAACAACTAAATCTTTAAAAGACATCCTCATTCTTTGTGATTTTTAGTATAAATGTCATAGGTCCTAGCCCCCAAGAAATTTCTAACATGATAACCAAGCTCAGATTAAGCCAATTCATTACTGAGCCCACAAGACCCAGCTACCACACAGGCAACAGCACACTTGTTAACCTTTTCATTAAAAACTCCCCTTCTATAATATCAAACATTCAAGTACTTCTCTCTAGACTAAGTCACCACTGCCCAATATCTTTCATCCTATCTATCTCAACAGTAAATTATCTCCCTTTCAAATAGACATCAGACCTAAAACTCAAAAAAAAAATCACACCACTTAAAATGAACTAAGCACAATCAATTGGTACCCAGTACTATCAACCAGTAACCCAGCCACCATCACAACAATTGTAGCAAACATACTTACCTACCTACAAAATAGCTCTATACAAAAGTATGAGACTCAGTATGGAGTCCATGAAATCAAAATCATACCCCAGAAAGCCAAAACAAGTGCATATGAAAAAAAAATAATAGAAGATACAAAGGAAATTACGTTCAAACACACCAGCAATCACTCAAAAACAACCAAATGTAGTTCTGAAAATTACATACAGAATTAAAAACAAAGACAAGTTCCAAAATAACACTATATAAACTATCTTTGGTCTCCTCCCAAGGACTTTTTTAAAGAATTCAGTACACCCCCACAAGCTCAATTAACTACATTGCTCTACTCTCCAGAAAGGTCTTCTAGCAGGGACAGTAATCATAGATCTCGCACTGACCTTTAGCCTAGCAGACCATGAACTGGTATTAAACTCCCACATCTCAGCAGGCATCAGCATCAGCACACACCAGTGGATTTAAAACTTCCTCACAAACAGACAAACAATTTAAAGTACAAATTCTGCTTACAAAAGACAGAAAACAAGAATCTCTTCTGTCACCACAACTGTTCTCTCTCTTGATAAACAATCTACTAGAATGCATCCCATACACACCTATAACTTTATACTGAAATGATATGGTCATCTACCAATCCAGTACATCACACTCCAACATTAAAAAAACAGCAGGAAGGCTGAGATGGCAGAGTGAGAGCAGCAAATAAAGAAAGCTCTAACTTAAATTATACATTCTGACTTATTACATAAAAAAATAATAAGAATTTTAAAGATTTTAACCAAATTCTGAAGAAGTGAGGAGATAACTGGTTTACTTAATTTCTTCACAAATAGTAATTTTCTAGTCAGAATTTTATTCTGAATTCAAGAAGCAGGAAGTAGAAGATTGTAAAATGATGGACTATTCAAAGAACAATATTTGAGATTCCTCATTAAAAAAAGAAATCCAGTCCTTGAAGTCTAGCACTAGCGTGCAATATATCCTGAGTAAAACAAATTGGATCTAAAAATTGACACTTTTAAAGAATAAGATTGGCAATCTAAGCAGCCTAATAAAACAGCAAAGTTCTCAAAATATCAAGCATAGAAGAAGCTCTGAATGATCAAAAAGGGAGAAAATCTGAGAATGAACTACAGGCAGAATTTATTTTAAAAGAAAATAACTGTCTCAATGAAAATTTTGACTGCATGGAAAACAGACCCAGAAGAAACAGTATAATAATTTATTGAATACCAGAGAAGTATGAAGGTGATAAGGTAATTAACTTTTTTAACTACATGGCAGCACAAAAACTTAAACTTACCTGAAGTATTGTCATTGGGGACAGAAAGGGCTCATAAATCCTTGGGTGCACAGACAGAAGAAGAAGAAGCTCCTCCACATTCCATAATAGTGAACTTTGTATCTAGTATGGAAAAAGATCAAATACTAAAAGCAGTTTGGCCTGGTCCTCCTATTAAAATTAGAGAAAATATTATTAATTTTAACAATGACTATTCCGCAAATGTCATCAGTAAGAGAAAAGCTTGTTTACCACTTATAAAAAATCTAAACAAGAAAGGCATCAAATGTAATATCCTTCTCCTTTTTCCAGCAAAAATCAAAGTAAAACTTCCTGACATATCAAAAATCTTTAGAGAGTATAGATGTTAGGCAGAAGACTTTGGCATCCTTGGCCTTTGGTAGTTTGGATAGGAGTGTGATTGTTGCTTTTTTACACTCTGAGGCATGTAGTTTTAAATTAGATATAGGCTGAATAGATGTTTGAATGGGTGTAAAAAACATTATTTCTGATACAGAGGAAATGGAATGGAGTGCAGCATCCTTAAAATGCAGACTGGAGTAAACTCTTGGAAAACAAACTCAAATACTATGACACTCAAAAATAAATAACAATTTCTGTATATTACAGTAAATGTAATACTTTAAAGTCTATCAAATAATTTTACATGCTCAATTATGGATTTCACTAATTGAAAAGGTGATCTCCATTTTGTTTATTGGATAAGAAATAACTAAAATATTCAGTATATAACTATAGCGTTTAGTTTTCTTTTCCTTTATAATAAGTTTAATTTTATTTTATGTCCTAATAGTAAGATTAAGTTATCTTTCTATTAAAATAAAACTAAGCTGGCTTTCCAAGATGACTGCAGAGTGATCAAAAGCTTAATTTCAGCTATCCCAGTGTGAAAAAAGAAACGGATAGATAAGAGCTAGTAATTCTGCCCGTTTCAGTCAAATTCAGTTACTGGCTAGTAAGCACGCTGCCTGGATGCCAGCAAAGAAGAAACTTAGAAAGCATGAAAGAAACTCAAACAGAAATGACAAACAGAAATCACTGAATGGGAATAATCCTGCAACTCTTCAGCAAAAAGAAGTCGAAGCTCCTGCTTTGGTACAAGAGATGTTGTCCAGTAATTTAGAGGAAGAAAATAAGTCAGATATGCTCAGACCTGATTAAAATATATGAAACATCGAAAGAGTATATCACCTCAAATAACAAAACACTGGAAAAATGGAAAAAGCTTTAAATAGCTATTCAGATGATGTGATAAAACTGCAAAAATCAGAGTTCAAAATGAAGAAAAGACTGGCTAAGTAGACTGCTCAAGAAGAGCTGTTTCAAAAAAAGGTAGAGTTAGAGGACAGAGCATGCAGAGTAGATATTTTCTGTTGTACCAGAGAAACTGGAAGGAACAGACTGTTATGAAAGCACAGATAAAATAACTGGATTGGTACTCCATGGTGGATTTGTTAACTGAAAGGGGACATCATGTGTATGCGCCAAACCGGGCCATGAGAAAGCAGCCAAGAACTATATCAGTACATATGCAATTCATACCAGCAGAAAGATTTGATCCTGACAAAGATGTGGCAGAAGGGCAAAACATTAAAAATTGGAGACAGAGTGTTTGTAGAAATTATTATTCACTGTACACCAGGCAGAAGAGAAGCAAATTTATCCCAGCAATCAGGGTATGTCAAGAGGCAGGTATGAGATTTAAGCAGCTATATCCAGCTGTCTTCAGAATATTTTTTTCCTGGAGGGTCAAAGTAATTTTTTGATGTAGAATAGGGTAAGGGAAAATTACAAAAGCTTTTCCAACAAAAAGTGAGACATCAAACAGAAGGGGACTCTCCTTTTCATTCTTCCGATAATAAAGCTCACAGAGAGACTTTACAAGTGAAATATTTTCCAGTGTTCCAAAGGAAAATGCTTGAGAGACAAAGAAAAAGCACAGATGCCAACTAGAAGAATTGACAGTACCTTGGACAAAAGATAAACAAATTTATCTCAGCAATCAGGGAATGTTAAGCGGCAAATGTGAGATTTAAGCTGCTATATTTGGCTATCTTCAGAATATTTTTTTCTTGGAGGATCAAATATTTTTTATGTAGAACAGGGTAAGGAGGAAATACAAAAGTTTGTCCAACAAAAAGTGAAGGAGACTCCGTTTTTCATTTTTCTGATAATAAAGTTCATGGAAAGACTTTATGAGTGAAGCCGTTTCCAGTGTTCTAAAGGAAAATATTTGTGAGCCAGAAAAAGCATAGGAGTCAACTAGAAGAATCAGGAGTACCCTGGACTTGAACCATAGTCTGGGGTTGGGAGATGGAGATGAATAGGATGAAGATGAACAACGCTAACATTACTGAATAAATGTGAGACTATAGTGCATAAATCACATTTGTGAAATATGGCTTTACAAAAAGAAGATGCTGACAAAGATTAGATTTTTGTTGACTTTGTTAAACTTGTGGGGGACTGACAGGCATACACCCCACTATATGTCATTAATGTTTGGAAGGACACTAAAAGATTAAAAGAGAAAAAATGAAAAATTAACTATAAGCAAAAATGTTTGTTGTTAATAGTATTTGTATAAAACATTTCATAATATAAAGCATTTTCAGTGATTGTTGTATGTGATAAATATACTAAAGTAAAAAAGCACATTTCTCTTTTTTAGTTTTAGGAAATATATTCATTACAATGTAAAAAGAGTAGCAAGAATGGACAAAAGTACCTTTAAATTAATAGGCTGTAATCTCGAATTGTTGGGGTGGGGGATACTGTGTAAAAGTGCACAGATAATATACCTAGAGTTGAAATATTTTCTTTTACTTTTGTATAGGTGAATTTCTAGATTAATTATCTTAGTGTTATCTAATTAGAACTGTTTTGTTTAAGCAAGTATTTAAAGTGGAAGATTACAATGTAATGAGTACTTTCCCCTTTAGCAAATAAATGTTCAGTGTTTGCTTAGAAGTACAGAGGATTCTGTTCTTATTTTTCCAGAGAAACAAGCTCACTAAAGGTGAAGGCAAAAAACTGAGAGATGTAAACATTGCTTACTGATAGAAATGTAAAATTGAAAGGTTCAAGGACAAGAAGATCAGTAAATAAAGTTTGAAACTATTGGAACTGAATATGAAATAGCAGCTATTCTAGCAACTAAATACTTTGATGCATTTACTAGAACAATGTATAATTTAGTTTTATTTAAAGAGAGCCGATGCACTTTTTCTTAAAGCTAAAAGTTGTTTTCTGAAAGTGTAAAATGTGTTTGTCACATCTGGGAGGGGACTAAAGCTAAGATAAGAATAGACAGCAATTAGTATAAGTGAGAGCACAGGTTGTAACATGCTCTTTAGCATGGACAATCCTAATTTTAGGTTAGTTAATGCATGTGGGTGCAGCTGTCAATTTGGGACAAGTGTTAGTAGGGTTGGCCTGGTGGTTGGTTAGTTTTGGTGTTTTACAAACAACAACAAGGTACAGTTTGAATTCTCAAGGGGATAACTGGCTAGGCTTAAAATGGCTCACAAGGGCAGTTAGCCTAGTACTAGCCTATGAACCTATGAACCTATGAGGGTTAAACTTCATTATTTAAAGAAGTACATAGTTTTGTGTGTCTGACTTAAGTTAACAGGTTATTGGGATGTTTGCTTGTTTTTTTTTTTTTTTTTGTGTGTAAAATGTGACATAGATTAAAATGAACATGACAAGAAACAACTCTATAATGGCTCATTAGTGGGTCCATGTAACACAAAAGCTGAGAACAGGCATTTAAAAAGATATCTATCTAATAAGTGGGAATAACATCTTATCATAATGGGTACACTATATTAAAAATCTAGAGTGAAATAGCAATGCTAGAGGAGACACATTTGGAAAGAAGTGAACAGTGAATTTCATAAAGAAAGAATTTCAAGATGGATATTCAGCAGAATATGGGGACAAAGGAAAAGGGGAGTATTTATACTAATTACTAAAGGAGCTCCAATAGTGACAGAAGATGAAAAATTGTAATGGAAGATTTGTGGTAGTAAGGGGCTACTAACAAGGGAGGAAGACTGCAATGTCATATATTTATTTTCCACCTAAGACTGCTACTATGGTGCTTAAGAACATTTTTGGAGACATAATCAGCTTTCATCAGGGAATATTACTTATAGGTGGGGAATGGAACTTTATTTGCAACAGTGAGAATGTATCTAGGGGAAATATAACAAAAGAGGGTAGATTTCTGAAGAACGTTGTGAAAATATTTGGTATGGAAGGCATGAATTCAATAGTAGGAACTCTGAGGGAATGTCTACATTATTTTCCAAAGCACAATAACTGGGCTAGACTAGACAGAAATTATATTTCACAGGAACATGTGCATTTAAGAGCTTTGACACACATCCAATAACTATTTCAGATCATGCGCCAATAATAACTAAAATAAAAATGCATGGTAATGAAGTAAAAATGAGACATTGAGTTTTCCTCACCTACCTGTTAAAAAGAAAAGAATTTAAGGAGTGGGCAGTGGAAGTTATTTGGAAGTTATTAGGGAAGATAGTGGGAAAAAATAAAAGTGGAGTTTAAAAATAGGGTATAAATAAAAGAAAAAAAGATATGTCTTGGGATTCAGTTAACTCCGTAAAGGATTTGCATGAAGCCTACATGGAGTTTACATGGTGAGCAGTAGCACTTAAGGAATATTCATGCCACAGGTCACCTTCAAATGTAAACAAGCAGGGTTTATTGGTAACAGCATAGCAAACTGGGTTAGTAGGATTTCGTGGAATGCCACACAGGCCACCAAGTTTTTTCATATATTAATGTATTATGTTGCAGGGACAGGACAAGTCAGTGTTTTTGTACACTCCAGCATACTGGGCTAGTGGGATTGTGTGGAATGCCATGTGGACCACCAGGGATTTTCATATATTAATGTATTATGTTGGTAGGACAGGATAGGACAGTGTATGTGTATTGTCAGCAGAGGCTTCCAACAAGTAGGACACAGATAAAGGCTCACAGCCAGCAGTAAAGCCATCACACACAATCATGGACAATATCAGAATAATACCACCTGTAATACCCATGTCTCTGACACAACATATGTGTTTGTGAGTGAGCATAGATGGTTCTACACCAAGACACTTGAACAGCTATTAGGATATGTCAGCAATGTGTGAGTGTAATGAAGCACACTCTCCTGACACTAACATATGCAGGAGGTGTGAAGAGACACACTTATGAGCACTACAAGCTAGTTGACTGGTGTGCATAGCATATATAGCACAATCCACACTGTCATGAATGTAAATCATGCCATCAATGTCATTAAACAGTTATGTATGTCATGAGCACATCATTGAAACAGATATCACACATACATGTGGTATAACACTGATGGGAGTTCAGTGCCATTAGACAGCAATGTTTATGCAACAAAACTTATACACAGGGATGCACAAATAGATGTGTGACACCTCACAGTGACAAAGGTGGTACAGTTCAGTCACACATCATTAGAAGATGTATATGGAGGGACATGAGGAAGGGTGCATTGTATTCGGGTAGTGGTGTGGTGAAGGCTGTGAACTGTGAAGGTATTATGGCTCATCATGTGAATGTCCTGTACATACTCAGTAGTTGTGTTACCTACAAGGGGTACTCACCACCGTGGACACATGCTGGTGGACATTTCACATACCATATATCCCAGGACACAGGACATGTATCTAGTCTGCTGATAGGGTGTGACATCTAAATGATCCTTGGTTTGTGCATTTGTTTGCATAACGAAACAAATCCCCACTTTTTTTTATATCAGTTGTTGTCATGACTGTGGCAACAATCTTTGATGTGTGTTGATACTGTCTGTATTATACCAGTATCACAGTTGGAGTCAATGACTGTCCACAGTCTGTAGTCCTCCAGACAGCTGTTGGGACACAGGATTTGTATGTCATTTTTGAGGTCTGTGATTTCAATCATGGACAGGAAAGGGCCTAGCAGGCAGCCCTGATGTGTACACCTGATCACTGGACATAAGATATAGGTCACTTCACGCATTTCTACATACTTAGATGCCATGTATGTGATCCACTGTTCTACCCACTTGGAGATATAGGTGTTGATGGCCACATCTGTCATTGTGGAGTGACTACATCAGTGTGGACTCTTGTCGACTCCCATGTCCTTTCCAAGTTCCACAGGATGATGCTCTTGGAGGATATCTGACAGATGTAACATAGATGTAGCATCAAAACTCATACATGTCTGTTGCACACAACCAGGATATTACTAGTGCCCATTTACAGAAGATCCATGATGACATGTTGGTTTACCTCACAGATCAGGAGAGTCAGGACGTGTCTATGCATGCATGCATCAGGTGCTGTCCACAGCCCACTCAGATAGATTCATGTTGATGTTCACCCTACTACTGGAACATAGTCCATCCAGAGGGTGTGCTGATGTGTGTAAAATACCGTGTCAAGTAGGTGTGTGTTCTAAGTCATGCTATAGGTGATCTGTGATGTTGCCACAGCCCATTGTTTCTGTGTGATAGGCCTGCATAAAGGTAACAAAGTGCATACTGCCTGTCTTAATCTGTCCTAGGGTTAGGACACAATCCCCTACTCAAGTATCATTGACAAACTCTGCCAGCTGGGGGTTAACACTTATGTCACCAGATGGTTAACCAATGTCCTCACTGACATTCCACATACTGTGAAAGTTGGTGAATCAACCTCTGCCAATGCAGGTGTCATCACTTGTGTACCCCAAGGATCTGTGCTGGGCTCTGTACTGTTTGGAATCTATTTTTCAACAGTCCAGCCTAGAAAATACAATTGTGTCTTACCAAGTTTGCTGATTCATGCATATTAGTTGCAATCAAGGAGTCCACTAATGATGTGACTACAATACAAGAGGGGCTAACACACACAAATCATCAGTGCCAAAGCCACACAATCTACTAATAAACATAGAATGCGTCAGGATTTGTGCCTTATGCAAAGCTGAATTTCCTGGT
Organism: Protopterus annectens; assembly: GCF_019279795.1. Classification (NCBI taxonomy): domain Eukaryota; kingdom Metazoa; phylum Chordata; order Ceratodontiformes; family Protopteridae; genus Protopterus; species Protopterus annectens. Next base: position 1,401,601,483 of record NC_056741.1, on the reverse strand, counting down.
AAATACATCATTGACAACACCCCCATGCTGAAATCAAAGGTGCAAGAATTGGGAATGTATATAGATAGCAAACTGAACTTTGACAAAGTTTCCACAGTGGTATGGAAAGGCTACATTGTGCACCTCAGAAGTCAGGCCATTGTATCCACATATGAGGAGAATATAATAGCACTGTACTCAAACCTCATTTGAACACTAATACAGTATAATGCTTCCTTTTCATGTACCTCGCCAGATGCCTGGCCATGGGGTGTCACACCAAGACAAGTCCTACATACATAGATATATTGAAAGCCCTGTTCCTGAAATCTGTATTGGAAAGGATGAGGCAACTTTCATAGGTAGGTACTAGGCTATCGGCCCAAGGGCCTAAGTAAGCCTAGAAAACAAGATTTCCTGGCTTACGCCACCAAAGAAAGTTACTTTCCTGTGCCCTTGTCATGCAGAGCCACAGAAGTGACCCCAGGGAGTATTTCCTATTTCCCGTCCACTCATCAAGATTTTTTTCAAGAGTGCTAATGAGGAACTTTGCTTGACATAGATGGGTAGCTTGTTCCAGAGTATGGAAAGTCTCTGGGACAGGAATCTATCCCTCCAGCATGTCCTGTTTATTGTGCTGACAAGGTTTAGGTCCCTGGAGCATGTAGCTCAGAGGGATTGGGATTTCCTTAGGTGTAGCTTGTCCAACAGCTCTAGGTTTGACATAGGTTTATATGTTAGGCAGAGATCACTTCAGAGTAGATGATATACTACGGAGTAAAGCTGGAGTTTTTTTGAGACAGTCAGTGTAGGGCATCTGTTTCAGGCTAGTAATCCTCTTTGTGAGGTACTTCTGTGGCCTTTCCAGCTGCTGCAAATGTCTTGTGAGGTACATTTCAAAAGGGGCGTTGTACTCTATAATGGGTCTAATAAGTGTCGAGTAGAGGGGAACAATTACCTCTTTTTTCCTGGATGAGAACCATTTTATGATGAGGTGTACCACATAGAAGGATTTCCTGACTACTGTAGCGATGTGATTATTAAAGGAGAGACTACTGTCCACCTGGGTCCCAAGGTCTTATATCACACAATTAGCATTAAGTAGACTGCCGCCTATGTGGTAGTTCATGGGTACAGAGATTTTACCAAAAGGGATGACAGTGCACTTTTTGGCATCGAGCTTGAGGCCATGGCTCTGACACCAAGCATTTGTCTCAGTGAGGCCCTTCTGTAGGATGCCCATATAATTTGAGGACTTGACTATGGCTCCTAGTCTGCAGTCATCTGTGAGCTTCGTTAGCCAAAGGTCTTCTGTATTAGCCTGTACTTCAGAGAGGTAGATACCAAACAGTAGAGGTCCCAAGACTGAACCCTGTCTGGACTATAGAACATCTCTGACCCTGCCCTGATGCATATATTGTGCATCCACAAATCAGCAGAGTCTGTTGAGAGGAAGATGGTAAAATCAATGTTCCACATGCTGTTGTACAATGCTTTCTCTGCTGTCAAGCAAGTGCACACACACGCACACACACACACACACACACACACACACACACACACACACACACTTGACTGTAGTAATAATAAAACCCATACCTATCTAAGTACACAGACTACAGAACACAGTACTTTATACAAGCACCACAGCTCAAGTCCAACTTGGAGTGTCTCCGACAACAGTTTATAGCTGATGACATTAGCAGTGTCTGTTGAGAATTTAACAGTGCCCCACATGATGGTGCAATCTGCCCTCTGTAATGTCAAGCAACAGCTAACACACACACATACACACACACACACACACACACACACACACACACACAGTTGACTGTAGTGAGAAAAGAACCCATACCAAGTACACAGACTACAGAACACAGTACTTTACTCAAGCGTCACTGCTCAAGTCCAACTTGGAGTGTCTCAGACGTTTTAGCTGATGACATCAGCACTGTCTATTGAGGAGAATATAACATTGTCTCACATGCTGGTGAGCAACAGCTCACACAAACACAGTTGACCACAGTGAGCGCAGAACCCCTACCTATCTAAGGTATACAGACTACAGAACACAGTACTTTATGCAAGCGCCATGGCACAAGTGTGTCTTTTACATGGCTGCAGGTCAGCTTATAGTGAATGACACCAGCAGTGCTTGTTGGAGAGAAGAATGTGGGAGGCCTGCATTAAATGGATTTGTAGGTTTGTGCAAGTATCAAAATACTGTCAGTCCATGCAGTTAGAGCAGTAACTGTAGGATACACTGTTCTGCTTTTGAGTAGACACACACACACACACACACACACACACACACACACACACACACACACACACACACACAGTTGACTGCAATGAGAACAGAACCCCTAAGTACACAAACTACAGAACACAGTACGTTACACAAGTGCCACAGCACAAGTCTGACTTTTACAAGACTGTAGATGAACATATAGTAGATGACATCAGCAGGCCATGTGGGAGACAAAATGTTGGGAGACCTGCATAGGCTCATAGCTTCATATGTACATAGGAGGCCACTAGCCTAATGGCCCTACAGTGTTTAGAAGCCTAGCTGTGTAAAAACATAAATACCTTTATGGAGAATAGTTGAATGGTCATTGTTAGATAGCAAAGTAATTTTGTGAGCAGCACCAACTGGCCCTGTCCATGTGTGACATAGGTGCCACCCCAGAGGTGACTTTACAATCACCCAACCGGTAGCCAAGGTTGAACTTGAACAGGGTAATTGAGGAGCATTGTTTCACATGTAGTGGCAGCCTATAACACAGGAGTGTGAGTTGGGGGATATATCTGTCTACCCAGCATGTTCATTTTATGTCACAGGCTAGGTTGAGAACCCTGGGCCAAGTTATTCTTGTCTCATTTGATTTGCAGATGTGCAGCATTTCCAACAGGGCAGGGTCTGAAACTGCTCTGTAGGGCAGGTGTAGGTCACATCCCAGCAGCCTGCATGATACTGAGTACACTGACATGTCTTTCAGCCTTTCCATGTATGTGATATTTGGAGGCCCTGGAGTCTCCTGGTTACAACACTGTGATATGTTCAATTCCTACAGGTGGCTGGTGAGGTACAGACAGAAGGGAGCATTGTACTCAATTAGTGGTCTGGTAGGGTACAGTACAGTAGAGGCACGACCACCCTGGTCTTGGATGTTATGTCAATATGTATGACGTGCACAATGCAGAATGTGTTTGTCACCACTATGGACACATAGTGATGAAAGTGTAGATTGCTATCAACATCCATTCCCAAGTCTCACAATACTGTGTTTGAGCTTACAGGGGTGTTATGTATATCATAATTAGCAGGGGTACTTCATTGCCAAAGGGGACAATGAGCCATTGTATGCTCTAACGTTCAGTTTGTGAGTTTGGTAGCAATCATTTGTGTGTGGCAGCTCCTTCTGTAATATGTTACCATCATTGGGGACTCTATATTAGTGCGTCCAGTTACCAGTCATCTGAAAACTTGGTAAATCACAGGCAATCTACCATTGCCTGTGCTTCAGGAAAGTATTTTGCAAACAGCTGAGGGCCCAGCACAGATCCTTGTGGTATTCACATTGCAATTGGCTACTGGTGGAGGTGCAGTCCTAAACTTGGAGAGTGTGTGTTATGCCAGTGAGACAGTTGCCTATCCCTGTACTACTGTATGGCTTAATTCCCACATGGGAGATCTTCACTATGACACATGAATGAGAGATATTGTCAAAGGGCTTGGATAAGTCAACATAAGCGGCATGTCCTGTCACCCCTCATCCAGGTCTGTGGGGTCAGTATCCAAGAAGCCCACGAGGTTCAATAGACAAAAACAAAATGGGTAGGGTCAAGGGTATTGAAGGTCACCTATATCCCTGTGGATGCAGATAAGTGTTTTTAAGCATATGGGTCAATAGTTGTAGTTCTGCATGTTAGCAGACTGATGTGCACTGCACAGCACACAACATTCAATAATAACATTTTGTACTGTGGTTGATTGTATGTGTGGAAAAAGTACTGAGACACCAGGGTTGCAATGCTTGGAGGGGTGGCAACTGATGGATGTATTGTAAATATGTGACATATTGTTAGATAGGGCCCTCCGTTTGCAATATACACAGGAAATGGACAGTAAACAGCAGTAATAGAGCATAATATAAACATTTCCATAGTGTGGTGAAGCAAAGTGCATACGCATGCAAGATACACATTTGCATGTAGGTAAGCAGTGCACAAAGGCAAGCTACATTGCTAAAGCCTGACAGTTAGTACTGAGTCTATGAAATACACATGCAGCTTAACTGGCTTTGTTGCAGCATGCGTTAATGCATTGATACATTCCTTTTTTGGCCCAGATGGTACTAGGTTTGAATACAGGTGTATATAATACTTTAAAATACTTTTCATTACAGAGTGACAATGCGATGACATGAATTTTTCATAAGAGATGTGTTGCTGCATTTTGCTGCTGCTCACTGCCGCTGCACATTGGTGCATGATGTGCACTGCCTCACAAACATGGAGCCCAAAAAGTGAAGGGATCCATTGCTTTTTCTGCTAATGTGTGTTGAGTGTGATTCTATCTTTTGACCAGATTAAAGGTGTTAAAATGGGGGTAGATATGAAAGTTGTGAAATGGGGAGCAAGTAGGGCGAAGAACAAAGTCTGACAGTTAGTACTGAGTCTCTGGAATACACTTGTTACTTAATTGACTCTGAGGCAGCACATGTTAATGCAGTGATACATTCCTTTTTGGGGCCAGATGGTATTGGGTTTGAATACAGCTGTATGTAATACTTTTAACTACTTTTGCATTACTGTTGCTGTGCATTGGTGCACGATGTGTACCATCGAGCAGTAATGCATTAAAGAACAGAGATGGGGAAGATAGAACAGTGGTGAGATGGGAAGCAAGCAGGCGGAAGAACAAAGGGAAAGCAGGGCAGGAATGTGCAGGAGCTATTCATTTCTTTAACAGTGTAAAGTGAACTTAGCTGCAAAATATTAACTGAATTTGGACCGTCACCTACAGAGAGAGAGGGGTGACCGCAACACAATTATGTTGTATAGCCAGCTGAAATTAATCAAGTGTGTCAAGAAGACACATGTGCAAAATGGACAGCTATGCATGGGACATTTTTGTTTTTTTTTTTGTGGGAGAAGTGCCTTTTTTTTTTTTTCTTGAGGGAGAGGAATGTTGGGGAAGGGACATAGGAATGTCTGGGTGAGGTAAGTTGGGTACGTGAGGAAGCAATTACAGACAGATAACACAAACAAGACAAGAGAGAGTGGGTAATGGACACAACAGTTTGGGGGACACCATGACTGGGGTGAGGGTGGGGACATCCCAAACTCATGGTCATAGAGCAACTGGACAGGTGAAATCCTTGGTTACAGTCAGGGTGTACCACAGGGCTCTGTCCTAGGCCCTTACTTGTTTAACTTCTGAGGTGTTCTACAGTCTATATGCAGACGACCTGAAATTGAGTAAAGTGATTACAAGTGTTACAGATAAGGCATGTCTGCAAAAGAACTTGACTAAATTGACCATTTGGGCACAGGAGAATACTATGCTGATAAATACATCCAAAACTAAGCATATGAGATTTGGGAGGCATAAACTGAAAGATGACTATTTAATACAGTACACAGTGATTGAAACTGTGGACTCATTTAAGGACCTGGTTAGATTCATCTATGAGTTTTTCTAATCATATCAACCAATTGGTTAATGATAGTTATAGAACTATAGGTTGTATAAAAAGATTTATAAAGTCTAGGAAATCAAAAATAATGAAGTCATTGTTTGTAAGTTACATTAGACCCAAACTTGAGTATGGAATAACAATATGGAAACCCTATAAGAAAGCAAGCACGAGTAAACTGGAAAGAGTACAGCGGAAATATACCAAAGGCATCCATGGATGTGCAAATTTAAGTTATTATGAAAGACTAAAATACCTGAACTTGTACAGCATCTCTTACAGATATCTAAGAGGAGATCTTATTCAGGTATATAGGGCATTTGGAGACAACTACCTCTGGGAATGTTTGGGGTTATCAAAAAGTACTAGAGAATCATCAGACAACCTATGTAGAAGATTCTGTAGGAATGAGAAGTGTACTAATTGGTTCTCTAACAGAGTAGTTGACGCATGAGCCAGACTACCAAATTACATTAAAGCAAGAACTAGTTTAGATATTTTTAAGAACAGCCTGGGCACTTATTATGGGAACAAGTGTTTTGGTGTATTGGCAAGCCAGAAGGGCATTAATTCCCGTGCTTGAAATATTTGTATGTATATATAGTCATCAAGATGGGTGACAGTGAGAATCGAGTTCTCACCCACTGGACTGTCATCACTGTCACTTCACTCTGCCACTGGCTGGAGTGCCTGACATCTGTTTTTCCTCCTTTTGATATTACATAAAATGAATGACAGCAGCCTCTCCAACTGGTGTAGGTGTGCACCAACAGGGCTGCACACAACCCTATGCACCATCTGTGGCAATTCAGCTTGAGTGATAAAATCACCACCTCTGCCATTGCTCCCAGAAGGTACCACTAGACTCCAGGGCAGGATTACCTGAGGGGGCAGGTAGTGCAGGCACAGCAGAGGCGGTGTTGCCAGGCTGGCTCCCAGATGGGCTTGGCACCAGTGCTGGAGCCGGTGGAAGGGGGCAAGCAGATCCTGTGGGGCAGGCCTTCCTCTCTGTGTTGTGGATGATTTAGTGATGTGGTACACACAGACATGGGCATATTTTCACGACATGTAATAAAATTAAAAAATAAAATAAAATTTAAAAAAAAGAGAGATATGGGTTGGGGTGAGAAAAAGAGACAAAATTAGTACCTTCATATATGACATGCAATGCATTGGTACAATTATTTGACTCTATTGTCTTAACTTTTACTTTTACTTTTATGACTATCAACTCCTAACAGATGCACACTATACTACAGATTGCAGCAAGTACTCCTTGACATGTGTATATATTGCACATATGCGTGGTTCAACACAATACAACCAATGAATGCACACTTCAAACTTAAAAACAAAAAAACGAACAGGTACCGTCCAATAACCACTTTTATTAAAAGTTAAGTGCTTTCGTCAGTGAAATATCTGACTTCAGAATGAATACATTTCTCAAGACCTTACCTGAAATACATTAAAATACATCACATGATTTTGTTAATTATCTCCTTATTAACCCATAAAACACTTTACTAACCACCACCAATGAAGGCAAAAAAGAATAAAATAAATAAAACACATGATATATATATATATAAGGGCGGCCACGGTGGTGCAGCGGTTAGCATTGCTGTCTTACAGCAAGAGGCTCTCGGGTTTGATTCTCGGCTGGGGTGCCTTCTGTGCGGAGTATGCATGTCCTCCCTGTGGTCGCGTGGGTTTCCTCCAGGTGCTCCGGTTTCCACCCAAATCCAAAAGATATGCTGTAGGTGGATTGGACACTCTAAATTGGCCCTAGGTGTGAGTGCTTGCATGTGTGTGCCTTCTGTGAATGGTTGGGTGCCGGGCTGGCAACTCGACACCGTAAATCTCCACTGCCAATCATGAGCGGACAGGCGATCTGCTGTGGTGACCTCTAACTGGGAAAAGCCGAAAGTAGAAGAAGACGAAGAAAACACGATATATATATATATATATATATATATATATATATATATATATATATATATATATATACACACACACACACACACACACACACACACACACACACACACACAAGTAAACACTACCACTTTGTGCCCACCCACATAAAATAAGACACTTTTTTTACTTTGTGTCTTGTAACCAAAAAATAAAAATAAATTGAATTGTAATGAGTTAGATATCACTTGACTGTGTTTTCTCCATACTGCACCAACAGTCTGAATCTAAATCTTTCACCATACTGTCACAAAACTAATTCAGATTTTAGTTTTAGTACAGATCTAATAAAAATAGTGTCATTAAACCCAAGATGAATGGCAGCACTGCATTTCAGTCGCCATTTTAATCCAATGTATTCCAGGTAAAAATCTAATAGCCCACCTCTTTGGCCAAGATCAACCTTGTCAACAGCTATGTATTTAAAGCTATGTGTAGGGTGGTTCTTAATATGTCTTGCTAGAGCGTTCTTGTCATCGCCTTTCACTATATCATACTGATGTTGAAAAATTCTTCATTTTTTTTTCTTGCGAATGTAAAAACTCTCACATGTTGACATTTGGCAAAGTATACTAATCCCATACTCTGGCAGTTAGTTTTAAACCCTAGTTTTATGATACCCCAACGTTGTATAATCACATCTGTTCCTTCTGAAATAAACCTACACTGACTGCATTGGCCACATTTGCTCATACGACCAGTTGGGTGTCCCTCAAACGGTCTCTCAATAATAGACTTAATGCACAAGTTTGTTTGTGTCTTTCGGCTTTTCCCGGTTAGGGGTCGCCACAGCGGAACTCCGGTCCGCTAATGATTGACAGTAGATTTTTACGTGCTGGCTTGCTGGGCCTAACACACAACCTTCAATGAAGGAACGCCCATTCGTGCATGTTGCTACACAGAAGACGCTCTAACTAAGAATCGAACAGGCAACGTCTAAACTGTGAGGCGACAACGCTACCGCAGCACCACCACAGCAGTCCATTTAATGCACAAGTCTTTCTTGTAAACAATGACAAGATTTTGTCCAACTTTGCTTGTATAATCTGAATTTACCCTAAAAAAAATATTCCAATTATGATACGCAATATTTTTGATCCCTTGAAAATGAACATTATATGGTAAAACAAGAGTTCTTTCATAGTTGTTCCTCTCACTCCTATCAGGTAAAGTGTTTGTCACTACCACTTCCATATCATGACGTAATAAAGGGTAAAATGCCCCTCCTGCCTCTTCCTTGTGACTTTGTCAGAGATTTTGTCCAAAAAAAGGGGGGATATCCCCTATTTTGTTGCACTGCTTTTAATATTAAGCTTTCATCGTGGAACATATTATCACTGCTCACCATACGGGCTAATCTTACAAGCTGCTCTTTGACTAAAGACTTTTTCTGATAAATAGGGTGGCAACTATCAAAAAGGCGTAAGGAATTAGAGTAAGTTGGTTTCCTATATAAGTTCGAGTCAAACCTTCTTTTGATCCTGTTCTTACTAACAGTTACATTTAGATAACTCTTTCTTCCCCAACTTCCATCGTAAATTTCAAGAATCTAGTACTGGTATTCAAAAAATGGAAGAACTGGTAAAGTTTCTCTCTGTCCAAAATATTATTTTCATCCAAAGACCGACCATATAATGACCAACAACTAGCAAACTCAGAGTTAAAGACCACTTGATACTCCCACTGCGCTAGGACCATTTTGGCATAGGCTGGGGCACACACAACCCCCATCGCTACCCTTTCCCTCTGCCTAAACAACTGACTCTCAAACACTATGTAGTTGTTTGCTAAAACAACCCCCATCAAACTTGTAATAGTGAGAATCTTGTTGTGGTCGAACCCAGAGTTATTGCATAAAAAATCATAGAACATTTCTAGTCACTCCGAGTGTGGAATAACTGAAAATAGATCTATTGTAACAAAAAGTAGATTGTCTAAATACATTTGGCTGCACACTATCGATAAAAACTCCCAAAATTCTTTGTATATATGTTTATGTCCAATTAGTATTCCTTTTATGTGTGTATCCACATATTTAGCTAGGGTAAAAGTCTTAGAGGCTTTAGCATCAACAATTGGTCTCAAAGGGGGTCACTAGGGTTTTTATGTATCTTGGGTATACCAAAAATGGTGGGAGTCCTGGGATGTACAACTCTCAAAAACTCTCGGTCTATTACGGTGATTTGTTCATTGAGGACCAATTCATCTAATAGCATATCAATACTATGATATGCAATGTTCATCTCGTTAATTAATACCTCCTCGTAGGTGTCTGTGTACAATGTAACAAACATCTTACTGATATATTCACTGGTGTCCATAACTACCAGGCCCTTACCCTTGCCTGGCTTCATAATCCTAATGTGTCTCGTATTTCCATTCTCTTTTAGTAACATCCTTTGATTAAAGGTGAGATCAGGGTTCAGGGAACCTCTCACATCCATCATTAAATCATCATTCTCTTTCGGCTTTTCCCGTTAGGGGTCGCCACAGCGGATCATCTCTTTCCATTTCTTCCTATCCTCTGCATCTTGCTCTGTCACACCAACCGCCTGCATGTCCTCTCTTACCACGTCCATAAACCTTATCTTAGGCCTTCCTCTATTCCTCTTACCTGGCAGCTCCATCCTTAGCATCTTTTTCCCAATATACCCATCATCCCTCCTCAGCACATGTCCAAACCAACGCAATCTCATCTCTCTTGCTTTGTCTCCAAACTGTCCAACATGAGCTTACCCTCTAATATACCGATTCCTAATCCTATCCATCCTAGTCACACCGATTGCAAATCTTAACATCTTTAACTCTGCCACATCCAGCTCTGACTCCTGCCTTTTTGTCAATGCCACTGTCTCCAACCCATATAACATAGCTGGTCTCACTACACTCTTGTAGACCTTCCCTTTCACTCTTACGGATACCCGTCTGTCACAAATCACTCCTGACACTCTTCTCCACCCATTCCACCCTGCCTGTACTCTCTTCTTCACCTCTCTTCCACATTCACCATTACTCTGAACTGTTGATCCCAAGTACTTAAACTCGTCCACCTTTACCAACTCTACTCCCTGCATCCTCACCATTCCTCTACCCACCCTCTCATTTACACACATATATTCTGTCTTAGCCCTGCTGACCCTCATTCCTCTGCTCTCTAGAGCATATCTCCACCTCTCCAGAGTCTCCTCAACCTGATTCCTACTCTCACTACAGATCACAATGTCATCTGCAAACATCATAGTCCACGGGGCCTCCTGTCTGATCTCATCTGTCAACCTGTCCATCACCACTGCAAATAAGAAAGGACTCAGAGCTGATCCTTGATGTAATCCCACCTCCACCTTAAACGGATCTGTCACTCCCACTGCAGTCCTCACCACTGTCACACTACCCTCGTACATATCCTGTACCACTCTTACATACTTCTCTGCCACTCCCGACTTCCACATACAATACCACAACTCTTCTCTAGGCACCCTGTCATATGCTTTCTCCAAGTCTACAAAGACACAATGCAACTCCTTCTGACCTTCTCTGTATTTCTCCATCAACACTCTCAGAGCAAACATTGCATCTGTAGTGCTCTTTCCTGGCATGAAACCATACTGCTGATCACTAATCATCACCTCCCTTCTTAACCTTGCTTCCACTACTCTTTCCCATAACTTCAAGCTGTGAATACGCATACGCATAATACGAATAAGCATACTTCCTTAAATAGTTTTCACACATTTTTTCAAAAAGACTCAATAAAGGATGTAGTGGTGGGTTGAAAATACATGGGCGCTTACATGTTTGTTCTACATCCAGCAGCTGACTGCTGTCATGAAAATACAGGCCTAAACTAATTTTCTCACAAACAACTTGAGCTGTATCAACAACTCATCTATTTTGCCTGGTCTAGTGGGGATAGGTGTAAGCCTTTTCTGAAACAAATCAGCCCATTCAGTTGTTACATCTATATCATTAAAGTTGTAAATTTTAAAGTCACCAACAGTATTCAAAACAATTTTACATCTTAATGACACATTTACTGCCGTTGGTTACCTCCCCCCCTGCCTCCCCTCCTATTTGGCCCCCTCCTGTATTGATTCCTCTGGGGTAGTCGGTCTTGCCCCATAATTCTCCTGTTGTCTCTGCCTCTGGTTCATCAGTCGTTCCAACCTCCTCAGAGGCTGAGATTCTAAAGGGGCATCTGTTTCCCATTCAAAGTTCTCATACAGACCTCTATTAGTCCCTTCATCCATATTTAGATTCAAAAAATTATTCCTCTGTTTCCTATTAGAACCTGAAATAATGGGAGGAGGAGGAGGAATGAAATGTATTTGTTCTGAAGAAGTCAGATATTTCACTGATGAAAGCGCTTAACTTTTAATAAAAGTGGTTATTTGACTTGGTGCCCATCCGTTTTTTTTTTGTTTTTAGGTTCGAAATGCATGGTTCAGTTATACAGATTACAGTTTACAGCAGGGTATTTGTGCGACTTGTAAAGAGGTTTGAATTTAATTTAAAAATAATCCACAGGAGTATATAAAAAGTTCCCGGCGAAGTAAACACCTTCTAGTCAAAAAAATATATGAATCACGAGTAATGTTGTTATGCTAGAAGGTGACCACGAATGAAACCACTCTTTACAGAAATGAGCATATTGATTAATCCATTCAAATCGACAAAGATCTTTGTTTAAAATAACAAAGCCAGTTTATTAAATATACAAAGGTTAGCGCTTTCGCAAATGCTTCTTCAGACCGTTATTTTTCAAATGCTTTTCCAATTAAACTTTTATAGTGCACTTTCACGTGATGTGTTTAGTTGATCATGCCAATTAAAACTTAAAGGTACTACATTGTTATGTATTACTTAATATGTATATATAAGTTTTATTACAGTTATAAGCAACGCTTTAACTTCTTATAAGATATATCTGATTATAACAGTTATAAAAACATTTTTGCTAACAACTCACCATATCATATAAAAACTTTAAAAATACAACTTATTCACTTCAAATGACAATCTAAAAGAAATTCATAATATCTTCATAGAAGTTCCATCTGAGCTCATGGGTATGAACTAAAATACCTGCCTTGATATCATAGTGTTCTCAATAAATATAATAATGTGTATACATACCCTAACTTTTTCTTGAAATCAAAACATATGAGAGTAAAACACAGGAAAGTCTTTTGAAAAGATTTTTTCATATAAATATAAGCTAGCCACATTCAGTGACCTCCAGGTTAAATACACAAGACTTGAATACAATATCACCCTGCCATTACTCTCCGCTCAGTAATATTAGATTGCATCTAAATTAAAAACATGGAACTTTATATTTACATTCTCAAACTACTTATAAAAACAGCCTATAGGAACAAATAAATATCAAAAGTTCCCATACTAAATCTTATTGGGTCTGTACTAAATACATACTAAAATCCTGAGCCATATTATTGCTTTTACTATTTTAAACCAATATTATACATGTATGGTAGCAATGCGCCGAGGTTGACGATTTTAAATACATACTCTGTCAACACTAGTAATGTAAAACTTGCATTGTTGCCAGAAAATAAATAATATACTGACTTCCTTAATATTCATTCATATTTTAAATACCTGCTCTATCAGCGCTAGTGATGTGAAGCTTGCATTATTGCCAGAAAATAAACAGTGAACTGACTTCCTTAATATCGATTCATATACATACTATCCATGCTTATATTAAATGCATGGATCTAATCTAACTTTCCTTAACTACAGGAATATAAATTAGTTTAAAAGTTATCCTATCCAAGATAAATATAGATATCTATGTTATATACTATAAATAATCTGGTTTGTCTCAACTATGCACGGGTTGTGCCATGGACATTCCATAGGACATTACTAGTACATTGCCACGTTGGTAAGATGAAATGTAGCCTTAAAGGCCTCTCAGACCTCTGTATTAGCCCCCAATATCTACTGCTTTGCCTCCAACAAAAGTATATAAGTCCATCTTTAGCTTATAAACAGTCAATGCTGGTATACAAATTACACTCAGATTTCCACGTATAAACTACAGTCATAGCACATGAAGATTATAAAACCTACTCTTTGTATGCATAACAAATTGAACAAAATCAAAGCGCCATAAATGGCATGAATAATATTCATATGCAGCATTCCTTGATACGAACGTCCTAAGGTCACTGAAAAAATACAGTCTTCTAATATATAAATTACAGTCAGATTTCCACGTATAAACTACAATCATAACACATGAAGGTTACTGAACCTACTCTTTGTGTGCATATCAACTTAAACTAAGTTAAAGTGCCATGGATTGCACGAATAATGTTTATCCACAGTATTCCCTGATGCAAATGTCCTATAGTCGCTGCGAGAATGCAGCTCAAAGTTATATAATCAGCTTAAAATTTGTACATATCCGGCCTCAGATTTAACCCCTAATCTACTCTAATAATTCAGCTACTTGTTGAATAAATGTTGTAAATATACTGACTAACTAAAATCAATCACAAACCTTGAAACATATAGCTACATGTTATACAATGGAATTACATATAAAAATCCATCTGAGTGTTTCCTAACATAATGTGCCTGTATTTATCACAATGGTATATTAATAACACAATAATTTATATCAAAGATATTAATTAATAATAATAGAAGGCAATATCCATATACTTCCATTATTCAACATGGGGGTCTTAAAGTATCCAGTTCCATACGATGTAAGAACAACGGACAGATATAAACCAATCTTTGAGTGTGACTTATAGTTCATATAATATGAAATATATAAAAATTACCTCACAATCTTACATCTTGCTTTAAGGATGGGCTTGATGGATGCACGTTCATTAAGTCCCTTCCCTTTATCTGCCCTCAGCCTCATAATCCAGTTCACCTCTTTCTTTTCAATACGATTACGGGTGTCACCTCCCCTCACTAATGGTGCATTATAATCAATAACTTTAAATAGAAATGTGTCATCCTGCCCTGCACTATCTACATGTTTGGCTAACACGTTAAGATGTTTAATTTTAATGGCATACAGATGTTCTCGTATTCTAGTGCGAAATGATCTATTATCTATTAAAAATAATTCAAGATTTAACAGTATTTTATAGTTGGGAAGTGTGGCATTTGAACCCACAACCTCTGAATAAAGACTAATATAATGGGCATGTTGGTGAAGGGAACAGAGGGGCTGAGGAAGTGATGGATAGGTATGGTGTTAAACAAAGGAATGCAGAAGGTCAGATGGTAGTGGATTTTGCGAAAAGGATGGACATGGCTGTGGTGAATACATATTTTAACAAGAGGGAGGAGCATAGGGTGACATACAAGAGTGGAGGAAGATGCACACAGGTGGATTATATCTTATGTAGGAGGGCCAGTTTGAAGGAGATTGGAGACTGTAAAGTGTTGACCAGGGAAAGTGTAGTTAGGCAGCATAGGATGGTGGTTTGTAGGATGACATTGGTGATCAAGAAGAGGAGGAGTAGTGTGAGGGCAGCACCAAGGATCAAATGGTGGAAATTGAAAAAGGGTAATTGTGAGGTGGAGTTCAGGGATAAGTTAGGACAGGCACTGGGTGGCAGTGAAGAGTTACCAAATAGCTGGGTAACTACAGCAGAGCTAGTAAGGGAGACATCTAGAAAGATGATTGGTATGACATCTGGACAGAGGAAGGACGACAAGCAGACATGGTGGTGGAATGAGGAGGTACAGGAGAGTATACAGAGAAAGAGGGTGACAAAGAAGAAGTGGGATTGTCAGAGAGATGAAGAAAGTAGACAGGAGTATAAGGAGATGAGGTGCATGGCAAAGAGAGAGGTGGCGAAGGCTAAGGATAAGGCATATGAAGAATTGTATGAAAGGTTGGACACTAAGGAGGGAGAAAAGGACCTGTACCAATTGGCTAGACAGATGGACCGAGCTAGGAAAGATGTGCAGCAGGTAAAGGTGATAAAGGATAATGAGGAAAACATACTCACAAGCGAGGAGAGTGTGTTGAGGAGATGGAAACAGTACTTTGAGAGGGTTGATGAATGAAGCGAATGAGAGGGAGAGGAGGTTGGATGATGTGGGGATAGTGAATCATGAAGTAAAATGGATTAGCACGGAGGAAGTAAGGATAACTATGAAGAGGATGAAGAACGGAAAGGCTGTTGGCCCAGATGACATACCTGTGGAAGCATGGAGGTGTTTAGGTGAAATGGCAGTGAAGTTTTTAATCAGATTGTTTAATAAAATCTTAGAAAGTGACAGGATGCCTGAGGAATGGAGAAAAAGTGTTTTGGTACCGATTTTTAAGAATAAGGGTGATGTGCAGAGCCGTAGTAACTACAAAGAGATTAAATTGATCAGTCACAGCATGAAGTTATGGGAAAGAGTAGTGGAAGCTAGGTTAAGAAGGGACGTAATGATTAGTGATCAGCAGTATGGTTTCATGCCAGGAAAGAGCACTACAGATGCGATGTTTGCTCTGACAGTGTTGATGGAGAAGTACAGAGAAGGCCAGAAGGAGTTGCATTGTGTTTTTGTAGACTTAGAGAAAGCATATGACAGGGTGCCTAGAGAGGAGTTGTGGTATTGTATGAGGAAGTCAGGAGTGTCAGAGAAGGTAAGAGTGGTACAGGATATGTACAAGGGTAGTGTGACAGCGGTGAGGTCTGTGGTGGGAGTGACGGATGCATTTAAGGTGGCTGTGGGGTTACATCAAGGATCAGCTCTGAGCCCTTTCTTATTTGCAATGGTGATGGACAGGTTGACAGACGAGATCAGACAGGAGTCCCCATGGACTATGATGTTTGCAGATGACATTGTGATCTGTAGTGAGAGTAGGGATCAGGTGGAGGAGACCCTGGAGAGATGGAGAGATGCTCTAGAGAGAAGAGGAATGAAGGTCAGCAAGACTAAGACAGAATATATGTGTGTGAATGAGAAGGAGGATAGAGGAATGGTGAGGATGCAAGGAGTAGAGGTGGCGAAGGTGGATGAGTTTAAATACTTGGGATCAATAGTTCAGTGTAACGGTGAGTGTGGAAGAGAGGTGAAGAAGAGAGTACAGGCAGGATGGAGTGGGTGGAGGAGTGGAGGAGTGTCAGGAGTGATTTGTGACAGACGAGTACCAGTAAGAGTGAAAGGGAAGGTCTACAAGAGGGTAGTGAGACCAGCTATGTTATATGGGATAGAGACAGTGGCAATGACAAAAAGGCAAGAGTTTGAGCTGGATGTGGCAGAGTTAAAGATGTTAAGATTTGCACTGGGTATGACGAGGGTGGACAGGATTAGGAATAAGTATATTAGAGGGTCAGCCCAGGTTGGAAGGTTTGGAGACAAAGCCAGAGAGGCAAGATTACATTGGTTTGGACATCTGCTGAGGAGGGATGCTAAGTGTATTGGGAAAAAGATGCTAAGGATGAAGCTACCAGGTAACAGGAAAAGAGGAATGCCTAAGATAAGGTTTATGGATGTGGTGAGAGAGGACATGCAGGTGGTTGGTGTGACAGACCAAGATGCAGAGGACAGAAAGAAATGGAAACAATTGATCCGCTGTGGCACCCCTAATGGGAACAGCCGAATGATGATGATGATTCTGCTCTTGATTTGTGCTACAGAATACTGCATGCATACTTGCTTTTACAGTTGAGATATACATGATCAATTCGGTATTCTAATATTAGACTCTTGGTTTGTGCTACAGACTAGGCATGCATACTTGCTTTTACAGTTGAGATATGCATGCTCAATTTGATACAACTATAAAATAACAAAAAAGATATCTTTAACGTTTAATAGTTCAATAACACTACACTTCTGCTGTATACATAACACATGCTTCCCTCATCCTCGCCAATCTAACCCCATGGGTTCGGACATTTACCTCACCATCACGGGCAGCTATAGAAAAAACAGAACAGAATAGAAAACCAGTCTTGCCTATAGTTGGCTTTTAAGTTTTACAAATACTCAATGTAGTTGATACTTACACAGGTGAGGGATGTCCGCAGACCTAAATTCCCCAATCCAATGGTCAAGGGTATTCTTCTTCCTCCTCCAAAGGTCACTTTAGTGATTCCTATATTGGTCACCAGTATGTGGGATACTGGTGGCACTGGCTAAATCCCAAGCTAAACTATCCCAAGCTTCTGACTTATACTGGGAGCCAGAATAGTCCTCCTGCAGAAGCCTGGTACTGTGGTTCTTAACTAGCAGTCCAATAAAAATCTTGGACTCCTGGACACCCCATCTTTTTGCCCTAAACCTGATGCCTTCTTCACAAATGCTTGCCATTTCTGCCATGGATCTAGAGCAATGGAGAATAATGCTATCCAATTCCAGTCATCACTTTTACTGGGAGTGTACACACTGTTTGAAAATGTTGCACTCCGCTTACCATCACACAAAGATGGTGATCAGCAGTGCGCACCTCCGAGCACCGCATTTATGCGATGTTAAGCAGAGCTCAACAGTGGCAAGCAGTGAGGCATTACATAATTGCGGTTACAATTTCAAGGTTATTGGATGTACAGGCAGTTGTGAATGCGTGTTACGCAAATGTGAAGACCATGCCAGTGCAGATAGCAGCAATATACTTACAAGAATATAGATAATAAATGTGATAATACACACACATATATATATATATATATATATATATATATATATATATATATATATAAAACTCACACAATAGTACTGTCTTACAGGAATTGGAACAACATTAAATGTGCATGAAGTATCCCATATTCAAACCCAGGACCATGTGTACTGCAGTCCGACACTTACACATGTTGCCACAAATAGGTTGAGAATATGCTTATCTATGTTGCAGTTCACTGCTATAAACTGCAATGTCACAACAGTAAAGCAAAGGTTGCATATCCTGTACTAGAACCCAGGACTATCTGTACTGCAGCCCTATACTTACACCTGCTGCCACAGGAATAGTTACATGGCATTCCCTGTTTTACTAATCATTCTTAAGGTCTTGCTGCTAACTTTAAACGCAGCATCACTTAGCGGGTTTGCACAATGCCTAATGTGATTAATTAAATGCATCCAGTTTCTGCATTTGACTGTCTGGGTCCTGTCTGGCCAGTTGTCGTTTGCCCTAAGTGGTGCATCATGCAAACAGAGGCCCACAAAAAAAGAGAGAGAGAGAGAGAAAGAAAAAGGAGAAATATTTGATAGGAAAATCAATCTATGACATATACACTAGAAAATGTTATGAGATATTTCATAGGTCTGGATTAGAATTATCACTCCAATGCACTTTCAAAACACAGGATGGATGCCTTATCCCTCTTTGTCACACAAGCAGCTTTGCAGGAAAGACCTTATACCAATATGCATGCAACCAACTGCAACAGCATCTACACTGATCTCAAACCATGCAAGTGTTATTTGTACATGTATTAGTTATGGATGTAGTACAGCTAGTGAACACACAACCTGTCATGACTATTGCTTGCAAATATACAGCTCTGCCTTATATTTCTGTGTTTGTTGGCTATTCTTCCTATTCTTCATTTATCTGATCAGTAATCTGAGGCATGCAGTGTGTAAGCCATTCTATATCATTGCCTTAAAATGTGGGAGGATATTAAGTGGAAAAAATATCATATGCAGTTGCCAACAAGTGAAGGGTAGGTTGGATGTTGAGGAAAACAACCTGTGACTTGTGTGCTGCTTACTTACATTTCCAACCTTACATATAACACTACGCAAATCTGACCTGACCCACCCAGTGGACGTTAGGCAGCCTGCAGTGCTGTTGTGTTTTCCTTCTCCCAACCACTAATCATTCAGAGTTGCAACCCATTACAAACCAACTCTGAGGTAGTGCTTGCACTATGTTTACATCTCTAGAAACACAAAAAAATTATCTTCTGAGGTTCTCAGTACTTTACTCTGTAACTGTGACTGGACCCCCCCTAAAAGCCCTCCCACATGACCAGGCTGTAGCATATTTCAACAAAACATTTCTACAGCACCTAGACACTGTCACTCCATTGCACAAAATCAAGGTTAGAACCTCTACAAACCCCTGGCTCAGTAAAGAAACCAAACAAATCCTCAAGTCCAGAGATGCTGCCTGGCTTTACCATCAAAAAAACAAAGAAACACAAAGCCGAACTAAGTACCAAGAACTGAGCAACCATGCAAAAAAATGCATTAGGCTGGACAAAAAAATCCTACTACACGACATTACAAACAAAATACCAACACAACCCCAAAATTTTTGGAAAAATGTAAACCAACTACTAAAACCCACTCAGAAGGCTACCCCCAAACCAACCACCCTCTGACACTAAAGTTCCCATCGAAACACAATTCAACTCCCAATTTGTGAACTCAATTCTATCCTTAGTATCACAGGATAGTTCCAACCTCAGTATCCCCCAACACAAATAACACTAATACAAGCTTTACCCTCAAAACAGTTTCCACCACTTCAATCAAAAGCATGCTCTCCAAACTAAAAACCTCATCAACAGCAGCCGACCTACTCCCCCAGCTATTTCTTGAAACTCACAACAGATGCTATTGCTATCCCAATCTCCACTCTCATAAACAGATCAATTGTTGAAAACTATGTGCCCAAACTCTGGAAAATATCCTATGTTACACCCACAAATAAAGGCAGGACCTACACTGAACTGAATAACTACAGACCCATTGCTATACTCTCCCCCCGGCCAAAATCCTAGAAAAATGCATCCATACCCAGGTGCTAAAATATCTGCTATATAGCAACATCCTGTCACCTACTCAACATGGGTTCAGACCTGCCCGTAGTACCACTACAGCTCTCCTCTGCTTCACAGACACAGTAAACTATCTCAAAAACGAAGGCCTGCAGGTATCATCTCTTTTTTTGGATATGTACAAAACATTTGACACAGTCTTGCACCAAATCCAGCTAAACAAACTAAACCAATATCACCTATCAAATTCCACTCTTACCTGGTTCCAAAGCTACTTAACTGACAGGTACCAAGCTGTGAAAGGGGAACATTCTCTCTCTCCTCAGCTGCCCATAACTATAGGAGTCCCACAGGGTTCTATCATAGGACAACTACTATGCACAATCTTAACAAATCACCTCCATACCTCCACACAGCATGCATCTATCATTCAGTATGCAGATGATACTACCTTAATCTGTGCTGCACAAAATATTCCCACCCTCCTGCAAACAACTCAACTAGCATTCTCGGACATTGAAAACTACCTTACCAAAGCCCACCTTATCCTTAATCCAAAGAAAACTCAACTTATGATTATAACTAGTTCTAACAAAAACACTGATAACAGTCAATTCACTGTGTACTCCACAAATGCTACTCCGATCGCTCCAGTGGCACAGGCTAAGCTATTGGGAATAACCATAGAATCCCACCTAAAATTTGATAGTCATCTCAACTTAACTATTAAAAAAGTACATGCCAAACTGGGATCACTCTACTGTATCAAACCGTTTCTTACCAACAACACAAGATCAGCCATTGCTTGCTCCCAACTTCTGTTCACCCTACTCTATGCATCTCCCATTCTGA
Organism: Protopterus annectens; assembly: GCF_019279795.1. Lineage (NCBI taxonomy): Eukaryota > Metazoa > Chordata > Ceratodontiformes > Protopteridae > Protopterus > Protopterus annectens. The sequence goes on along the minus strand of NC_056741.1, from coordinate 1,401,580,242 downwards.
CTAATCTCAACAAAACTGAACTAAGCAAAATGGAAGCCTACTATAACAGAATTGCCCACTTTGCTGCAAATTGCTCATATAGAAATCATCACTGTACTGCTTTGAGACAGCTCCACTGGCTTGAACTGCCCAGCCTCCTAACCTACAATCAGCTCTGCCTCTGTCATTCTATCTATTACCTCCCCAATAAGTGTTCTACCCTCAAAAACCTAGTACAACATCACTTAGCCAAAAGGCCTCTTAGATCATCAAGCAAACTACTACTAGAAGTCACCAACGGCTACAATAGCTTTGGGGACACACTATATAGTAGTTCAGTGGCTAAAAAATGGAGCTCTCTCCCAACTATTATACAAAACACATCGTCCAAAGCCTCTTTAAAACCTCATTAGGCAACATCTCAAGCAAGGTTGGCAGTGCCGTGACTGCTCTCCAGGCTATATCTGTACAAAGGAGTACTGAACTTCAGAAGGTATGCTTCCATTTTGTCACCTACATACTGCATATGCTGGAATGTATTTAAGAAAAATCTGAAGTAAAGGTTTTTACACTTTTATCTGTATGCATTAGTTAGAAGTGTACTGATAGCATGGGTATGTTTGTCAAGTCATTTCAGAGGTATACATGATTGACAATACATGAAAATGGAATGCTGTGACAAATATATACATATATTTCAGGGACGGGTCCTTTGATAGCACTTTTAGCATTTCAGTGATGGTTTGTTAGCAAAATGGGTCACTTGCCTGTTGTTTTGGGGGGGCAAAGCTGAGTTACTGTTATGGCACAAACAAGGAAGGACTGTTGTTTTGGGGGGGAGCAAAGGTGAGTTACTGTTACGGCACAAACAAGGATATGTTGCTCTTGTTACTCTCCTTGTTTTACATCCTGACTGTTGTTAGGATTTCACATCTGTAGAATGTTTATGTTTCTCCAGTGGGTAATACTGACTTGCTACCTTTTCTGTTTTATCTGGAAACAGTTTTTTGTAGTTATGTGATACTTATGTATATTATTCTTCTGTTGTCTTTTAGGACACCAATGAGTATGCCACCCAGTAGTGTCAATCCATGGAAACCCCCCCTTCACTGATGCCAAGAACCAAGTGATTGCGGATGGCTTTAGGCAACATGGTGCTTTTCTACTGGAAAGGGGACAGGGAGATATGGCATGTAGGATGCAAATATGGCAAATAGTAGATTATGTCAGTGCCGTGGGTGCCTATGGCAGAACATACAAGCAGGTGCGCCACAGGGCCACTGGCATGATTACACCTGCACAGAGGACAGCAGCTGCAGTGAGCAGTGACCAGATTGTTACCAGGGGAGGTCCTGCTAGAGAACCACCATTAACTCCCAATGAAGAGTTAGTGGCCAATATCAGAGATCTAGATTGCTCACAGGTGAGTGCAGTACAGCATGTGAGACAGCAAGCACATCCCAGGAGGAGCTTCTATCTGAACAGTTGTACACTGTTGTACAGTAAAACAATTGAAATCAATAAGTTAATTCTGTGTCACATGTTTTTTATGGGGAGGATCAAAGATTGCTACAGTTACAAGCTTAGGTTACAGCTGTCAGCCATGTTACTATTGAAATTATAGTTAATGGACATATAAAGGGGTAAATGTGTTACTGTTAATTGTGATGATGTTGCCCTTATCTCTTGCTTTAACTTCTTCCAGGAGCATCTGGACTACAAATGAGTATCTCATCTGCAGATGGTAAGGCAAACATTTTTATATCAGTACGGCTGAGCAATTTACAAGAAATATTGTAGTGTGTGATGTTGATCTCAGGCCTGCTGTGTATATTGCTGTACTGTCTGTAATACTGTCAGCATTGTTATTCTGTTAGCCTATACTGCACTATAGATGTGCAGATATTAATTTATTCCTGTGTTTCTTGCTTTTTATCACAGGTAATCATGACAGTGGGAGCGTGGGCCCTGTGCAACCTGATGTCATTATATCCGCAGACTCTGATGATGATGGTGGCCAAAATGAAGCACAGGCAGGGGGTGCAGAGGTTGAATCTAACAAAGAGGTTGACATACAGCCATCCCCTGCATTTCCATTGGAAACATCCAGTAGGCCTATGCCTACCCAGTCCAGTAAGCCCACATATATTGGATAGGTGGAGGGTGAGGACATTGGGGAAGTGTGGCTACTGTGGCTTCAGTGCCTGTTGAGTCTGGCTGTAGCCAAAGTGTGGGCAAATGCCACATAGAAGGATTGATAGGGGTGCTCAGAGGGGGCCTGCTGTCCCTCCTCCACCTGTTGCAGTGTCTCTTCCCATGCCACTCAGTGTATGTTTATGGCAGTCATGGAGGGATAGGCACATTCCCATAGGTGCTCCAGACAAATCCTGTTGAACAAGGCACAGGGTGAGAACTGTAGTCTCTCATAAAATAGCAGTAGATAGACTGCTGCTGTATGGTGTAGTGAATGTGTGCCCAAGGGATGGTCAAAGAGTGAACCGCTTGAATGAGTGATTCAAAAGCAGCTTTGATTTTTGGACACCAGGCCATGCTAACAAAACAGACCATCTTTGAAAGCAAACTCATGAAATTTCATAGGTTGCAACTAGAAAATTGTTATATCCTGGAATGTGTGAAGACAGGTATAGTACATCAGGGGTTAAGATCAAGGAAATTTCCTTCAGGGCTTATTAAAGTATCCCCTTTACATCATAAACTTTTGGCTTTATTTGATCAACAGGGTTTCAAACTCATGTGTAACTGTTCATGCGGTACAACTAATCAGACAAAAAAGACTCCAGTGATCAGTGATCTGACTTTTGAATTACATAAATGGGGACTATCACCTGAAATTTAACAGGATGGAAAAGACCCAGAATGAAATTAAGGTTAGAGTAGAAAAAGTTGACTCAGGATAAAATGGATTACCACAACAAAAAACATATCTCCCCCAAATTCATAATACTGAGGTTTTCAATTATGATTCCCCCACCAAAACAAACTGTGGTGGTGGCAATGATGTTCCTGTTGTCCCTTTGGATGTGCTACCCCCTTGGAGATCTGAATGATTAACGAATCTGAGAAGAACACACCAGGGAAGTTGTCAGAGACCATACCAGGAGGAATTCCAATCCAGGAATTCCCCATTGTCTCAGAAGAAGAGAGGTCAGAAGAGGAATTATTGATTCCTAGTGAGCCCAAGATTATTACTAATCTGAAAAATGACTTTAAAGTGTACAACTACAGTTCTACTGAAATGACTATAGAGCATGCTTCTTTATTTAAGAAAGGGTTAACTTGTCCCTTCAAGGAAGGGCAATTTAAAAAAGACTATTATAGATATAAAGATGTTTACTAGAAAGTCGAATTTCAATGTGATTTTTGATGATGTGAATCAAATAATGCGAACAGTGAAATGTGTAAGAAACCAAACCTCTATAACCCCCCCCCCCCACCATCCTGCAGTTTCACTATTTGAAAAATGTGTGAACATGATGTTAGAATTATTTATAGGGGTAACCATAACGATAATTCTAACAATCTTACAGATGTAGAAAGAAATTATTGAATGAGATTAGCAACAATCACTCTATCAGATGTATAAAACCAGACAAGGGAGGAAGATAGCGGTTATGGATGATATATAGTACATCAGTAGAATGGAGACTTTGTTATTCTCCAACCAATATTATGAGAGCTTAAGGAACCAGTTGAATATTTCCTATTTAATAAATGTAATTTATTAAACAGGAAATATTCAACTGGTTCCTAAAGGCTATCCAGGAGCTACTTTTGGATGAACTGTTTACATTAGATGAAAACAACTATATTAAAATTAATTTCCTAGAATATTTTCAATATTCAGGATCTCAGAATACATAAAAATTTGGAGAATCCCCTATTTTGTCCAGTAGTAGATGCCAAGGGGTCTAAAACCCATGCAAATGCTGGATTCATTAACAACAAGCTAAACAATTTGCTAGATAAAGAGACACATATCTATAAACATTCCTGGAACTTTCTTAGTAAGATCCATAGCAACATGTTTAATGAGAATTTAATATTAGTCACCACTGATATTAAAGACCTGTTTTTGGTTATTCCCCATTACATAGGTCTGGAGTGGTTTACATTACACTCATGTCACAACATTGGTCTGAGTAAAAGACTGGTTAAGATTTTGCCCACTTTGATAGAAATTGTTCTAAACAATAATTTCATTTGGTTTGAAAGAACCATCTACAAGCAGGTAAAATAGGATGCCCCAATTTTTGCAAATATGATTTTAGCCTATTGGGAACACAATTTTCAACTCATCATTTAGTGAAACCTGGAGCGTTTATGGATGATTTCTTGATTATATAGTTATTTTTTCTAAAGGCAGTGCAACTAAATTAGACAAGTTCTTTGTTTATATTAATAATACCACCGGCTTCACAATGAACAGATCCCCTAAAATTATCAATTACTTGCATGTGGAGGTCAGAAATGATCATGCGAGCAAACAGTTCACTTTATGTCTGTATAGAAAACCTACTTACTCTAACTCTTTTCTCCATTTTGAAAGTTGTCATCCTCGATACCAGAAGAAAGCCCTTGTAAAAGGGCAACTGGTAAACTTAGCGAGGATGATATCAGAGTTAGAAACTTTTGACCAAGAAGGGGAAATCCTGAAAGACATGTTTTTAAACAGAGGTTACCCCACCAGATTTCTTGAAAGAAATTTTCCATGAGGTAAGGCATAAAAGGTTGACACAGTTCTACAAGCTCCTTTTAGGTATGAACTTTTAGGTACGAACACCAAGTTAATATACACGTAAAACAATATGGCTGCAAAAACAAGATTCAAAAAAGCATGCATTTTTACATTTAATAATGAGGCCAGAACAATTCAAGATATATTAATGAACAAATGGAAAATTTTGAAAATAGGTTTAGACATCCAAAAACTGGGGGACCATCCACTGGTGACCTTCAGGAAAGATAGCAATATAAAGAACTATCTGAAAAGAGAAAAACTTGTTCAACGGGAGGCAGAGAGTTCATCTGATGTCAAAATGTTTGAGTTGTAACTACTGCTCATATACTACTGTGGTGGATAATGTCTAAATAAAGGGATTTGGGAGAATTTTTTGTCACAGGAAGTTCAACTGTAAAACTGAGAAAGTTGTATACATTGCGCAATGTTCTCAGTGCCTTTGTTTCTATATAGGTAAAATGGAAAAGGCACTTAAAGAGATAATTTCTGAACATCTAAGGGAACTCAGGAAACACAGGTGCATGACGTGACATGCACAGTGCTTACAGTGGCGATAGTAATGGATAATGTGTATACCTTTGTGTCATCCCTATACAGATACGTCTGGTGTGTTGCACAGACAAGGGTCTGTCGCAGGTAAGTCTGTTGCTAGTAAAAGGCATGATACGGTGTATTGATATTCCCCATGTGTCCAGGTATGACATGCACTCCTGGGTGTGCCCCAGTCACGGTATACAGGTTGCACCACCTGACACACACACCACCCATGTACAGTAGATACAACCGTTAGTATAGAGTGGCATGACACCACATAACCCATTGGTGTGATATGTGCAGTCAGCTATGCATACAATGGTGTAGGTGTTCCACAATGGCTGCATGTGTAGTATGCATTGGTATGCCTCTGCGGTATGCACACAGTACCACATAGTGAGCTGTGATCTGGCCAGAGCACAGGTGTTACCACTGTGACCTATGCCCCTGCATTGGGTGCACACGTTGTGACATGGCACATGACATGTCCCATGCGTGCGGATGACTGTCTGCAACAGTGTCACACCATGACATGACCTATGCACGACATAGCAGACATCCACAATGTCTGCATAGCCTTAGGGAATGTGACACCTCAGACTGAAATGGTTGTATGTCACATGGGCCACCACAGGGCCGTGTGCACGATGTCCATCACACACAATTGTCGATGACCCAGACAAACAAGGCCATGGGTGATACCTACAGGCATGTTGCCACACAGTACATCCGCAGTGGGTAGTCACCGTTGCACCCTGTCCACACATAGTGGGCTCATCACTGTAGTGGACCCCCTGGACATCCGATGTGGTACACCAGTGAAATGGAATGCCTGTCTGCAGCCACTAGAGGTGCCGCCAATGTCCGCCATATACGTGCTGCTGAGCAGCTGAACTGACTTTCAGACATGGCAATGTAATGCGTCCAGGTCACGCATCGCACAGAAACATACCTGTGTCCTGCTACCGTGCAGTGGCACAGTGCCCGTACTCCCCACTGTACAGCTATGTACACAGCTCACACCAACCACACCTGCACAGACATCCGTGTTACACATGCATTGTATCTGTAGACTGTACACATAACACTGCACTGTGACATCCGTTGTGATGTGGTGCATGTGGTGGGACACCATCGTCACATGTCCACATGATACCGCACATGTTTGCGGTGTACATGACATAGTGACGGCAGCCATGTGTACTGTTAACCCCCCGTGGGCCCACGGGGTATCACGGTGATGCATGCAAACTACCATGAATGTGTGTACTGCATGCCCACTAAGACACCTGCCTGTTGTAGTGTGCACTCCAGGGCAGTATGCATACTGCCACTATTAATGTCTGGGCTGCATTCACTGGCCTGTGGTGTGGGAATGCTGCATGCCACCTGCAATATCACATGCATGATGTGTCTGCATGTGTGTGTGTGTGTGTGTGTGTGTGTGTGTGTGTGTGTGTGTGTGTGTGTGTGTGTCTGTGTGTGTGTCTGCGTGTGTGTAATGTAACTTACGGTATGTCTTTGTATTGACAGGTGCTGTAGGTGCGTTCCCCTCCTGCGGTCCATCTGATGCTAGTGTCCCCACAGATACTAGTGGTGATGACCATGTGCATGAGGCACAGGCAGGGTCGTCACAGGCAGACACTGTGCCATTGGAGAACATCACACTTACGTCCCTTCATCCCGCACGGTTCAGATGCCGACACATACCCCAACACCGTTGCCCATAGATGACGGACAGTCAGCGTCTGTTGGCACCGAGCAGGAATGTGTGGTGGCTGCAGAAGGTGCGGGTACACTGCGATGATGCCAGCGGAATGACTGGTGGAGTGCCACACAGGCATGTGGCAGGTCCTTCTCATGGGAGGAGCACTGCTGGGCATACACCGGCCGTACAGGGTGCACCAGCTGGTATAACCAGGCGCATGTTCCAGACTGTAATGGCGGGCGCGTGCCGAGCGGCAGAACCAGGCAGGGCACAGGCTGCAGAGGTCCGCAATCTGTTCCTTAAATGAGAACATCCAGTCATTGGTGAATGCCCAACAGCATCTTGCCGATGTTCTGGATAGGAGATTGGGTGAGATGGCTGGGATCCTCGACGAGGCATGGCCATCCGTGGCGTGAGCTGTCCGTGCTGGAACACCTGGTAGGGGTGAGGCATAGGGCGCGTGGGCGTGGCCCAGTAACTCCACCAGGTGCAGGTCGGCGTGTGCGTGCCACCTCCCATGCCCACCCACACAGTGCTGGTAGCAGCAGCAGTGCAGCTGCTACTACACCAACCACACCAGGACACAGCAGGCCGCGTGGGCGTGGCCCTGGGCGGCTGGCGTGGACCGTTTCCAGCGGACATGTGTCATCGGAGAGTGGCCACTCTATACCTCCACCGGTAGTGCCCGTGCGACCCCAGGCAGGCGCGGGTCAGGTCGCCAGGCGGACACAGTGAGCCGTACCACCTGCACTGTACAGTCTGGGGCTGCCAAGTATACCCGTGTAGGCATCACAGATGACTGAACTGTGTACACACATACCCACACACAGCAAACACAACTGTAGGGCTCCACCACATCCACATGCATTCTGCACAGTCATGCCCAGTAAATGCACAGGCCCTTACACACACACATGATGTCATCCATTGGTACAGCCTATGCCTGTGCATATGATGAAGTCTCTGCCACAGAACCGTGAGCTACACCATCGGTTGCGGTTATGCAAACATAATCTGATGCACAGGGTGGACAAGATAGTGAGAGGTGTATGTGATACCTGTGTCTGCATAGTACGCGATGTGTATGTTGTGGTGGTTGTGTATGGCAGGTGACAGGTGCGTATGTGATGTGTGTCATGCACTGACATCATGCAGCAGACATACCATGTAGTGCAGGTGCAGCAGTCATTGCTCTGTGTACACAGTATGCGTGGTGGTTACATGTGTAGCACCATGTTGGTTCAGTTAACCCGTATGCCAATTATGGTGTACTTGCATGTGCCTACTGGGAGCACTGTTATCAGTTCCCCACGTGTATTCGTGGGGTACCCACAGGCACATCTGGCAATATCAGCATAGCACAGGTACCCGCAACCGGCATGGACACCTACATAGGTACATAGGCGCACATGTACATACCAGGCTATGTGCCCTACGGCATGTGTAAACCTAGCAAGACTGTGTGTGGCTGCTAACACCCCTTAGGATGAGGATACCACATCCATCAGTCTCCTGTCCAGCACTGAAACAGAGATGATGCCTGGCGCATACCTATGATCACACATCCACACGTCATGATTACCCCTGGACAAAGGCAGTCATGGCCTCTGCTTCACATGGGCTGCCAATCCTCTCCGTGTTGTAGGGGGTCTCTGGGCGTTGACCCTGTTCCCTCAGCACGTCCTAGTCATCTTTGTGGTGAGGTGTCTGACAGTCGCTTCTGTGGCCGTGTTTGCCAGGAGCCTAGGAGGTGGAACATGTCCATGTCACCCAGGTTGGACATGGCCGTGTATGTCAGGCACAGATCACCACAGAGCAGGCGTGCTGGGAAGGTATACATGCGGAGTCCCTTTGGTCGGGCAGCGTGTGACACATGTCCCAGCACCTTTATCCCCGCATCGTGGAACGTTTGTGGTCCTTCCGAGTGCTGCAGGTGTCAGGTTAGGTACAGCCCAGATGTGCCATTTTACGCAATCATTGCTCTGGTGTGTGATGTGTACAGGGGTACAATGAACACCCCTGATGTGTATGTGATTCCTTCCAGACCAGGTGGCCACAGTGGAATGTCTTCCCACCCACATTGGCATAGTGTGTGTTGACAGAGGTTACTGACAGGTGTGGTACACATTTCCATGAACATGTTGAATGGATTACCACGTACATGTTACGTCGGGGCAAACATGTCCTTCCCACTGGGTAGGTCTGCACCTTCTGTGGCATGTAGCAGCAGGCCATGGCTCTGGCACCAGTTATCCATGTCTATGGCGACCTAGGTGGATGTCCGGGTCAGATGGGGTGTTGCGTATGGTGGCGCGTGTGCAGTCATCTTCATACCTTGTCTGCCACAATCCCCTATGTTTGCATGCACATTGGATGGTCGAATGCCGAGCGGCAGGGGGCCCAGGACTGAGCCCTGTGGGCCTCCACTTGAGACCAGCTTAGAGTCTGACACGGCACCAGGAACACAAACCCTGTGTGGTGTGACCTCCAACCATTCTGAGAACCATCGTGTGACATATGGCCCCACATATGCGGCTGGCGAGCCTTTCCATGAGTACCACGTGGAGTGTGTTCTGAGCGCTCCCACCAGGTCATGGTAGTGTGTGCAAACCGGCGTACCCCATCAATGGCCTTGATGACCGCTCCAGACAGGGCGAGCAGGTTTGGGAGGCAGGATCTGCCCTTGACTAAGTCGTTGTGGGTATGTTCGGTATTGGCTGTACACCACTGTCTGTATTCATGGGCACCTGTATGGACCTCCCGCAGCTTTGCAGACAAGGCTTGTCAGGCTGATAGGGCGGGAATGTCTACAGTCCATAAGAGCACTACCCTGGCATAGTGGGGCCACAGCTGCCATATGCCATCCAGCGGGGACCTAGCCCGTAGTAAGGCTAACATGACACAGCAGCCTTATGTGTGGGTCGAGGGCCTCAATGAGGTTGGGTAGCACACAGCCAGGGACACCATCGGGGCCCATTGGTGCTGTGTTCACCGCCTAACAGATATCAGATCACTCCAGGGCATATGAGATGTTTGGAGGCTAGACTCTGGTGGGATGGATATGTCCCCTCTTGGGGGGGGGTGGATGTATGCATGGAACATGTCCGCTGGTTTGTTGACAATGTCTGTGGGTGCAGTGACCGTTGTACCATTCTGGATCATTTCCGGCCATGACTGTGCTCCCACCCATGTCCTTACCACAGTTAAGGAAGGCCCTATGGTTGTCTCATGTGCCCTCTGCAGTACCACTCCCACAAGCGGCCTTGGATGATTGTATGTGTGGCCGTATGTTGGCCGGTATGAATGGGTGATGGCTTCCCTGGTACTGATATTGCTCTGTCATGTATTAGCTCCAACTGTTGATGTACAGTTTGTCAGTGGCTGGGGTCCACCAGACCATGTGCCTACCTTTGGTGGACAAGGTCCTGATGTTATCATGATCGCTTGGTGCAGACATCCCTGGGGGTGCTCAGAGAAGGCATTCGTAAGGGAGTTGGCAGTGCGGCCTGTGTTCACCACTGGCATGGAGGAGTTGTAGGGTACCACACCGGTCGTATGATGTGTGTGGTTTGCTGTGGAGAGGTCGTCACTTAGGTCTCCCATGCGGTGTTGGGTGCAGGATGTGGATTACCAGTGGATCCACTATATGGTCTGATATCACCATTGAGGGATGTACATCCTGTGTGGAGCATATCCTCCCCATGTGTGATGGGCAGAACTGGTATCGTCCCCTAGTGGGTATGGTTCATGGCTGTTTCACAGCAGTCACGTGTATGAACACCTGGGACCTGTGGCGTAGGGTGTTGTGTCATGGGTAATGTTTCCGGTCTATGTATGGGTGGTTGATGTCACCCAATACGGTGCTGTTGTGAGCATGCACACTCACCAGTGTCCTCAGGACGGCTGTGCAGGTATCCTGGGTTTGGGAGGGTGGTCTGTAGCATGCAACAAACTGTAGGGCAGTCCTACCCATGGTTAATTGCACCTGGATATTCCCGCTGCAGCGGCCACGTCTGTGGCATGGCGGGTTGCTGTTGTGTGGCTGGACACACCGACGGTCCACATTCTGCCACCCATGCTGTCGCACCATGTGTATGCATGTCCGCTCTGTGCCGAGTCTAAGTGTCTGAGCATGCCCAGTAAGCAGTTGTGTAGATGGACATACAGTACAGTGCACACCGCGCCCGACTGCAGTAATACCCCGGGTGCATGCCTGTATCCCTTAGCGGCCACGTCTGTGGCATGGCGGGTTGCTGTTGTGTGGCTCGACACACCACGGTCCACATTCTGTCACCCATGCCGTCGCACCATGTGTATGCATGTGTGCTCTGTGCGAGTCTAAGTGTCTGAGCATGCCCAGTAAGCAGCTGTGTAGATAGACACACAGTACAGTGCACACCGCGCCCGACTGCAGTAATACCCTGGGTGCATGACTGTATCCCCTTCGCAGCGGCCACGTCTGTGGCATGCCGGGTTGCTGTTGTGTGGCTCGACACACACGGCGGTCCACATTCTGCCACCCATGCCGTCGAACCATGTGTATGCATGTCTGCTCTGTGACGCGTCTAAGTGTCTGAGCATGCCCAGTAAGCAGCTGTGTAGATAGACACACAGTACAGTACACACAGCGCCCGACTGTGTTGATACCCGTGAGCATGTCTGTCTCCCCTTTGCAACCGCTAGGTGTGGGAGGCATGGCCAGTACACCCGCCCGGGGTACACCACGACAGTCGTCACCGATGTCTGCTACTAGGCGTGTAGCCATGGCCAATGGCATCCTGCATAGCCATGGTGACCATCCAGGTGACACATATGTGGCTGTCATGCCACATTGGCTGCCTACATCCTGCCGCGGATGCCCTCTCATAGGGTAAACTGTCATGTGGTGCATCCCGTATCCCTGTCGTGATGTACTGATCAGTAGTTATTTGGTATTCCCGACTGCAGCAATAACGTGTTACTGTACGGCCACCTTGGGATGGTAACAGGCTGCGTGACTGCGCACTCTGTCTTCATTCCCTATCGGACGCATTGTCTCTGCAGATGATACCACCCACCTAGGGGTATGCCTCCTGACAGTGCTGTGCTCAGTAATCCCGGTAGCACGTTCTGTAAATGCTTCATGCTGTAGTGAGTTCATGTAGGTAGGCGTAGGTTCGACTCTCGGCCCTTGTGTGTGTGTGTGTGTGTGTGTGTGTGTGTGTGTGTGTGTGTTTCCAGCTCCCTCTGCAGATGAACTAGCTTTTAGGCGGCAACACATACCTTGGCTATTGCCAGCTATTGTCTTATGAGTGATGTCACCCGCCTAGAAGTATGCCTCTGACAGCGCTGTGCTCAGTAAACTCGGTAGCGCGTTCTGTAAATGCTTCATACTGTAGTGAGTTCATGTAGATAGGCGTAGGTTCGACTCCCGGCCCTTCCGTGTGTGTGTGTGTGTGTGTTTCCAGCTGCCTCTGCAGATGAACATGCTTTTAGGCGCCGCAACACATACCTTGGCTATTGCCAGCTATTGTCTTCAGTGATGTCACCCGCCTAGAAGTATGCCTCTGACAGCGCTGTGCTCAGTAAACTTCGGTAGCGCATTCTGTAAATGCTTCATACTGTAGTGAGTTCATGTAGATAGGCGTAGGTTCGACTCCTGGCCCTTCCGTGTGTGTGTGTGTGTGTGTTTCCAGCTGCCTCTGCAGATGAACATGCTTTTAGGCGCCAACACATACCTTGGCTATTGCCAGCTATTGTCTTCAGTGATGTCACCCGCCTAGAAGTATGCCTCTGACAGCGCTGTGCTCAGTAAACTTCGGTGGCGCGTTCTGTAAATGCTTCATACTGTAGTGAGTTCATGTAGATAGGCGTAGGTTCGACTCCGGCCCTTCCGTGTGTGTGTGTGTGTGTGTTTCCAGCTGCCTCTGCAGATGAACATGCTTTTAGGCGGCCAACACATACCTTGGCTATTGCCAGCTATTGTCTTCAGTGATGTCACCCGCCTAGAAGTATGCCTCTGACAGCGCTGTGCTCAGTAAACTTCGGTAGCGTTCTGTAAATGCTTCATACTGTAGTGAGTTCATGTAGATAGGCGTAGGTTCGACTCCGGCCCTTCCGTGTGTGTGTGTGTGTGTTTCCAGCTGCCTCTGCAGATGAACATGCTTTAGGCGCCGCAACACATACCTTGGCTATTGCCAGCTATTGTCTTCTGAGTGATGTCACCCGCCTAGAAGTATGCCTCTGACAGCGCTGTGCTCAGTAAACTTCGGTAGCGTTCTGTAAATGCTTCATACTGTAGTGAGTTCATGTAGATAGGCGTAGGTTCGACTCCGGCCCTTCCGTGTGTGTGTGTGTGTGTTTCCAGCTGCCTCTGCAGATGAACATGCTTTTAGGCCGCAACACATACCTTGGCTATTGCCAGCTATTGTCTTCACAGTGATGTCACCCGCCTAGAAGTATGCCTCTGACAGCGCTGTGCTCAGTAAACTTCGGTGGCGTTCTGTAAATGCTTCATACTGTAGTGAGTTCATGTAGATAGGCGTAGGTTCGACTCCCGGCCTTTGTGTGTGTTTCCAGCTGCCTCTGCGGATGAACATGCTTTTAGACGCCGCAACACATACCTTGGCTATTGCCAGCTATTGTCTTCTGAGTGATGTCACCCGCCTAGAAGTATGCCTCTGACAGCGCTGTGCTCAGTAAACTCGGTAGCGCGTTCTGTAAATGCTTTATACTGTAGTGAGTTCATGTAGATAGGCGTAGGTTCGACTCTCGGCCCTTCCGCGTGTGTGTGTGTGTTTCCAACTGCCTCTGCGGATGAACATGCTTTAGGCAACCGCAACACATACCTTGGCTATTGCCAGCTATTGTCTTCACAGTGATGTCACCCGCCTAGAAGTATGCCTCTGACAGCGCTGTGCTCAGTAAACTTCGGTGGCGTTCTGTAAATGCTTCATACTGTAATGAGTTCATGTAGATAGGCGTAGGTTCGACTTCCGACCCTTCTATGTGTGTGTGTGTGTTTCCAGCTGCCTCTGCAAATGAACATGCTTTTAGGCAACCGCAACACATACCTTGGCTATTGCCTCCTATTGTCTTTTGAGTGATGTCACCCGCCTAGAAGTATGCCTCTCACAGCGCTGTGCTCAGTAAACTTCGGTAGCGTTCTGTAAATGCTTCATACTGTAGTGAGTTCATGTAGATAGGCGTAGGTTCGACTCCTGGCCCTTCCGTGTGTGCGTGTGTGTGTTTCCAGCTGCCTCTGCAGATGAACATGCTTTAGGCGCCATAACACAAACCTTGGCTATCAGCGGCCATTCCTTTACGGATGTTGCCACCCACCTGTACATGTGCCTCTGCTGGTGGTGTGCTCGGTGGTCCACGTAGCGCATTCCATACCTGTGTCATACGTTTGTGCGTTTGGGTATGTGGGGGTGTGGTCAAACACCATGCCTGCCACATGTGTGTGTGTGTCCATGCTCCCAGCTGCATGGGTTCATACGGTATTGCCTTGTGGTTTACGCAGAACACACCTATCCTGCCGCCATCCCTGTGTTTCTGGATGGTGGTATGGTTCGTGTACTGCTTGTGTGTCTGTTGTGGTCGGCGACCGCCGTAGCGTGATCTCCACGTGCACCATGCTATGGTGTGGTGGGGTGATGCTGTGTACATTACACACCCGGGCCTGCCACATGTGTCCGTCTGTATCTCTGTCATTGTATATCTACGTACCTGTGTTGTGGCTGTAATGCTGCTCTAGCATGGACGGCTGTCTTTCCCATGTATCGCATATTTGCACGGCTGACACATATGACTGTGGTACGTTGCGTATCCACTCATTGTCCATGCACTGTCCGTATTCCAGAACACCATATTGACATCTGCTGGATATCGTGACAGACAGCTATCCTTGCTGTCCTGACAGTGTACCCGTACACGCCATACACCTTGTGTGCCAGCTGAATTATGGTGTGTGTATGTCTACCTGTGCTGTATGCATGGCGTGTGTGTGTCCGCTACAGCCATCTGTGCGTAATGTAAGCCACCATGGGTAATCCTTGTGGACCGCTGTTTCATGTGCGTCTACACATACCTGCAGACCGTACTACCCCTCTTACGGCTGCGGACTTAGATCGACTGCTGCCCTAGGCTGTAGGGCTCCTTGGCGCACACCACCACAGCACATGGTGACCCCATCTTGGTATACCTACATGACACACCTACTGGACAGGTGGCCCTACTAGTGCGGCGCCCTGGCCAGCCGCAGGATGACGTATGCCTACGGCCGGATGTGGGCACATCACCAGGCAGTCGTCTACAGTCGGTGTTTCACGTCCAGGTTGTAATACCAGAGGGGGGACCTCATCAGCTATGCTATAGAATGCGGATCTATTTGGATTAGTAGGTGGAGGGTTGGCCACACACCAGGCCTGACTGATGGAACACAGATGAGGCCTCTTTTGCGAGGCAGGTGGAGCAAGCCCCGTAGCGGGAATGTAGTTTAGGTACAGCTGTGCGGTTAGCACACATTTGTCCACTCTTTCAGTTATGTACGCTGTATTACAGTGATATGCTATGCATATCTGCCATATACATTGTTAAATCATTGAATGATGAGTATTGGCATAGTACAATAACATATGATACATGTGTTAATAGGATGCCTTCTGAGGTGTTAACATATGTGTGTGTGGTTAACATTGCGTCTGTGCTTTCTATGCTGTGGTTACATGTTCATTGTTTGCACAGAAAGTAACACATGGAAGTCTAAGGGGATATATAAAGCCTGGGCGTCTATGTTATGTGTGCGTCTCCACGAATCCTACGGGTGATAAGCGCTTACATGTCTATGGGTAACCTTTGGATACCACATGTGACCTGTCGTGTGAAAGCGTCTCGTTGACTGTTACATCTACCTATGTGTGTCGTGCTTTGTGTGCCATAAGGTGCCACGGGTCTTTGATGTGGAGTATGTGTATTCCATGGTCAATTGACATTAACACTATTACTTCACGAAGGATGTTCTTCATTGGTGGGGGCGCCATAGTTTGACCATCGTATGGCTTTCCTATCTGGCGTTGATATTGTGCCATTGGTATGTGTTCCACAGGTCACCCATTATTTCAGCGATGCGGGGCGTGTGATACCCATTCCGGTGCTGGCAGATTGACAGCTGTGTACGCCGGTATTCGCACAGCAGTCTGGCTTTGTATGGGGAGTGTCTACTGGTTTCCCCATCTGTATTACCTGTGTTATGCCTCACTGCAGCTGTGTGGTTACACCAGGTTTGCGGTTATGGGTGCCATCTTGGTCCTACGCTTGTCCATCCCTCGCGATTGTCTACTCGACACTGGTATGGAGCAGTACACATTTCACACCTGCATTTCGCATTAGTCGGTGGATGCTTTGCACTATCGGTGGGGAGTAAGGCACGTGCTACTCCCACATCCCTCCCGGTGCGGGACAGCGTATTATCTGCCAGACAACACGAGCCCGTTACTGCATACCCAGGATCACATGGCTGCAGCCCTCGGCGGTACCCATTACACATCCGGCATGTGTTCGGGGATGGGAAGTGGGCGCACCCCCATGGACTCTTCAATATGGGAATATCTTTACATATGTCCGCATTCCGTGGACAGCTGTCGTCAACCCTGAACACGCTGGGGGTGCATATGTCTGGCTGTACCGTGAACCACGGCTGTCAGTTCTTCGGGTCTCGATCGTGGCTGGTTGACATTGCGTAGGGATGAATCTCTGGGGTCCTACTATGAACACCATTGTGCATATGTACAGTGTAGACCTTGTTGGACTGTGTCCATCTGGCTAGTGGGTTTGACCGCTGCTGTATGTTCCCCAATCGCGGATGTGTGGTTGCTACCCATATTATGTAGTGCTACGTTGACCAGGGTATTCTAAACTGAAACCGGATGGTGTAGATCAATGATGCAGGCTAGGAGAAGCTTTAGGTCATCCTCAATGTCCCATTAGGATATGTCCGCCACAGTATTGTCAAACGGACACAACCAAGAGATGTAGATCCTATTAATTCATTGGCGGATGTTCTTCATAAGCGTGAGCGCCATAGTGTCAGGATCCTATGACTTTCCCACTTGGCGTTGTTGGTGTGCCGTTAGTATGTGTTCCGCAGGTCGCCCATTTGTTCCGCGGTATGGTAGCGAGTGATCCCCATTCATCTTCTAGCAGATTGGGTGCTGTATGCGCGGTATTCGCATGGCGGTCTGACATCGTATGTGGAGTCTCTACTGTAGTCCCTATCTGTATTCCCTGTGTTGTGCCTTACCACAGCTGTGTGATTCCACCAGGTTTGCAGTTATGGGTGCCATTTTGGCGTCTGATTGTACATCCATGGGAACTGTGTAATGGACACTGGTATAGTGCTGTACACATTTCACAGCTGCATTTAGCATTCTCCAGTGGGTCATTTGCATAATTAGTGCGGAGTAGCATGTGCCATACCCACATCCCTCACCGCAGGGCGGGACAGCGGATCATCTGCCAATCAACACGAGACCCATTTCTGCATACCCACGATCCCATGGCTGCAGCCCTCGACAGTACCGTTGCACATCCTCCGTGTGCGTGAATGGGATGTGGGCGCACCTGTATGGACTGGACAATCTGGGGATTCATGTGCATATCACCTGCAGTTCATGGACAGTTGTCATTAACCTTGGACACGCTGGTGGTGCATATATGTAGCTGTGCCGTAGTCACGGCTGCCACTTCATCTGGGTCTCCGCTCCAAGCAGGTTGCATTGCGTGCGGATAAATTTTGGGTCCTACAATGGACACCGGTGTGCATATGTAAAGTGTAGAACATATTGGACTGTGTCCATCTGACCAGTGTGTTTGACTGCGCTGCATGTCCAGCAGTCACGGATGTCTGTTTGAGTACCCATATTATGTAGAGCTACGTAAACCGGGTCTTCGCCACGAACCCAAATGGTGTAGTTCCCATGATGCAGGCTAACAATTGCTTTAACTAATCCGCAGATATCCCATTGGGACATTCCGCCTCTGTATTGTCACATTAACACGAAGAAACCATGTAGATCCTATTGATTCATTGCAGGATGTTCTTTATATGTGTATGCGCCATAGCTTAAACATCCTATACCCTTTCTAGGTGGCGTTGTTGGTGTGCCATTAGTATGTGTTCATGGGTCGCCCATTTGTTCAGCGGTATGGCAGCGGTGATCACCATTCACTTGCTGGCAGATTGAGTGCTGTGTGCGCCCGGTATTACGCGGCGGTCTGACTTTGTATGTGGAGTCTCTACTGTAGTCCCTATCTGTATTCCCTGTGTTTTGCCTTACTACAGCTGTGTGATCCCACCAGGTTTGCTGTTATGGGTGCCATCTTGGCGTCGTTTGTCCGTCCATGGGAACTGCCTACTGGACACTGGTAGAGGGCTGTACACATGTCACAGCTGCATTTAGCATTCTCCGGTGGATGATTTGCATTATTAGTGGGGAGTAGCATGTGCTATACCCACATACCTCCCGCAGGCGATGCGGCGGATTATCTGCCAATCGACACGAGCCCCATTTCTGCATACCCAAGATCCCATGTCTGCACCCTCGGCGGTACCCATTGCACATCCTCCATGTGTGCGTGAATGGGATGTGGGCCTGCGTCTATGGACTCGGCAACCTGGGAGTCCGATCCATATGTCCTGCATTTCATGGACACTTGTCACCAACCTTGAGCGCTGGTGGTGCACATATGTAGGTGTGCCGTAGTCACGGCTATCAGGTCTTCTGGGTCTCTAGATCGCCGCCTGTTCACATTGCATACGCATAATTTTTGGGTCCTACAATGGACACCAATGTGCATATATCAAGTGTAGAGCGTATTGTACTGTGTCCATCTGGCCAGTGGGTCTGACTGCTGGCTTATGTTCAGCAATCACGGATTTCTGTTTGTGTACCCATATTATGTAGTACTACGTAAACCGTGTTATCCGCCACTGTACCCAAATGGTGTGATTCCAATGTTGCAAGCTAACAATTGCTTTCACCAATCCGCAGATATCCCATTGGGACATTCCGCCTCTGTATTGTCAACTTTACCTGAGCGAAACATGTAGATCCTATTAATTCATTGAAGGATGTTCTTTATATGTGGATGCGCCATAGCTTCACCATCCTATAACCTTCCTAGTTGGCGTTGTGGGTGTGCCATCAGTATGTGTTCGCAGGTCGCACATTTGTTCAGCGCTATGCAAGCGGTGATCCCCATTCACATGCTGGCAGGTTGACAGCTGTATGCGCCGGTATTCGCGGCGGCCTGACATTCTATGTGGAGTGTCTGCTGTACTCCTAAATCTATTCCCTGTCTTCTGCCTGACTACAGCTGTGGGATTCCGCCAGGTGTGCAGTTATGGGTGCCATCTTGGCGTACGTTTGTCCATCCATGGGAACTGCCTCATGGACACTGGTGTAGGGCTGTACACATTTCACAGATGCATTTAGCATTCTCCGGTAGATGATTTGCATTATCAGTGCGAATGCGCATATGCCATACCCACATCCGCTGCAGGCGGGACAGCGGATCTTCTGCCAATCACGTCCGACACCCATTTCTGCATACCCACGAGCCCATGGCTGCAACCCCCGACAGTACCCATTGCACATCCTCCATGTGTGCGGGAATGGGATGTGGACACACATCTATGGACTGGACTATCCGGGGATTCCTGTGCATATGTCCTGCATTTCATGGACAGTTGTCATCAACCTTGAACACGCTGGTGGTGCATATATGTAGCCGTGCCGTAGTCGCGGCTGTCACATCATCTGGGTCTCGATCGCGGCGGTTGGCATTGCAAGCGGATAAATTTTTGGATCGTACAATGGACACAAATGTGCATATGTAAAATGTAGAACATGTTGGACTGAGTGCATGTGGCCAGTGATTGTTACGCTGCTGTATATGCCCCAGTCGCGGAGGTGTGTTTGACTACACATATTATGTTGTGCTCTGAAACCCATGTTCTACTACGATTAACCCAAATAGTATTGATGTACTGCTGCAGGTTGGCAACTGCTTCACGTAATCCTCAGACAGCCCAGTAGGACATATCGCCACTGTATTGTCAATATGACACAGCCAGAACATGTGGACCCTATTGATTCATTGGCGGATGTTCTTTATAAGCGGGAGCGCCAGTGTTTCAACATCCTCTGACCGTCGAGTTGGCGTTGTTGGTGTGCCATTGGTATGTGTTCCACTGGTCGCCCATGTGTTCCGCAGTATGGCAGCGAGTGATCCCCATGTTGTTGCTGGCAGATCGAGTGCTGTATACGCCCGGTATTCGCGGCCGTCTGGATTTCTGTGGGGGTGTGTACTGTACTTTCCATCTGCATTTCCTGTGTTATGCCTTACTGCAGCTGTGTGGTTCCACGGGCTTGCAGGTATGGGTGCCATCCTGGTCGTAGGCCTGGCCATCCATGGGGATTGCCTACTGGACACTGTTATGGCCTGTACACATTCCACACCTGCATTTAGCATTATCCGGTGGATGCTTTGCATCATTAGTGGGGAGTAGGTCATGTGCTACACCCACACCCCTCCCACGGGACAGCGGATTATCTGCCAAACAACACCGAGCCCCATTTCTGCATACCCAAGCTCCCATTGCTGCAACCATCGATAGTACCCATTACACATCCATCATGTGTGCGGGACTGGGATGTGGGCGCACATGTATGGACACGTCGATCTGGGGATTTCTGTTCATATGTCCTACATTTCATGGATACCTGTCATCAACCTTAAACACGCTGGCGGTGCATATGTCTAACTGTGTAGTCACGGCTATCGCATCATCTGGTGGTCGGAAACGGCTGGATGGAGTTCTGTTAGAAGGTATTTTTGGGTCCTACAATGGACACAAATGTGCATATGTAAAGGTAGATGTTGCTGGACTGTGTCCAACTGGCCAGTGGTTTCGACCGCTGCTGTATGTTCGCCAATCGCGGATGTCTGTTTGACCACCCATTCTACGTGGTGCTACGTAAACCAGGTGTTTTAGAACTGTGAATAACTGGTGTATATCCAAAGATGCAGGTTAGCAACTGCTTTACATAAATCTCAGGCGTCCCAATAGGACATATCCGTCACTGTACTGTCAACATAACACCACGGGAACATGTTGATCCGCTATGTATTCATTGAAGCATGTCTTCTTTATAGGTGGGAATGCCATAGCTTACATATCCTAGTTGACGTTGTTGGTGTGCCATTAGTATGTGTTCCACAGGTCGCCCATCTGTTCCGCTGTATGGTAGCGAGTGCTCCCCATTATGTTGCTGGCAGATCGAGTGCTGTATGCGCGGTATTCGCACGGCGGTCTGACTTTGTATGGGGAGTGTCTACTGTACTCCCTTATCTGTATTTCCTGTGTTATGCCTCACTGCAGCTGTGTAATTCCACCAGGTTTCCAGTTATAGGTGCCATCTTGGTCGTACACTTGTCCATCCATGGGAATTGCCTACTGGACACAGATATAGGGCTGTACACATTTCACACCTGCTTTTAGCATTATCCGGTGGATGCTTTGCATCATTAGTGGGGAGTAAGGCACGTGCTATACCCACATCCCTCCCAGGCGGGACAACAGATTATCTGCCAAACAACACCGAGCCCCAATTTTGCATACCCAGGATCCCATGGCTGCGACCCTCCACGGTACCCATTACACATCCTTCATGTGTGCGGGACTGGGATGTGGTCGCACTTCTATGGACACGACAATCTGGGGATTTCTGTTCATATTTCCTGCATTTCATGGACAGTTGTCATCAACCTTAAACACGCTGGTGGTGCATATGTCTATCTGTGCTGTAGTCACGGCTGTCACACCGTCTGGATCGATCGCAGCTGGTTGATAATCTGAATGGGTAAATTTTGGAGTCCTACAATGGACACCGATGTGCATATGTAAAGTGTAGAACGTGTTGGACTGTCACCATCTGGCCAGTGGTTTTGACTGCTGCTGTATGTTCCCCAATCGCGGATGTCTGTTTGACTACCCATATTATGTATTACTTGGCCTATCTATATCCACGTGCCAGTAAGCGGAAATACAGCAAACCTTGAGTCCTGGTCATCTTCATAAAGACATCATTGAACATATATCAGGCCAAAACAGACAATGACAAAAACGATACACTCCACAGTCAACAGATACTGAGCTCTTTCACCCACTAACATGGGGCATCGTGAGTCTGAAATACATTACATAGTCGTCCTTATACACTTCCTTCAGAGTTAGTTTAAAGTCAATTATACAATAAACCTGCTCATAGTTAAGTGGACAGTGCTCCAAGTCTTGATGTTATAGCGACATATACAAATCAGTGTTGCATACATTACTTAATGGAAACAATAATACAACAACAATGTGTTCATATAACTACAATATTGGTCAATACAATCAGTATATTGAAACATAGTTGATAATTGTTGTGAGTAAACCTTAGAATGTAGTGTGTTGATCATGATATTGTATATCAATGTGTATAACTGTTGCATTACGATTCCAAAGCATGGAATCAATAAGTACAATTAAAGCATATTTTGTATAAATATGAATGTAAATAAGTCACAATGTTACATGTGAATATGACTGTATTATAACTATATCAATATGAAATGGAATAAACTGTAGTTGTTTACATCTTGTTTCAAGTGACAAATCTATGTCCATGCGTCATATATACGGGCCGTCGGACTGATGTGTGTAGATATATACATGTGAACCCCTCGTTTCATACCTTTCTTTGTTACTGTCTGTGGATTACCTGTGTACACACATCAATTACCATGCCATACCTTTCCACTGTACAGGTTCTGGCATGTTGTACGGCTGGTTGGCCCTTAATCTTGCTGTGTGTTACATTGACCAGTGTCTATCTGGCAATTGTCTGGCGTGTCATGTGTGCCCTTCTTGCTTCTTTAGGGACCTGATCCCATAAATGTGACGATGCTTCCACCGGCCATATATCTGTCTGTCGTCTGGGATCTGTGTGTGAGCAGTCCTTTCAGGACACTTTCTATTGTTGTTCTTTTTTGTTTACATATATGAGTACTTTGGTATGTTGTGCTATTATTGTGTGTGGAGCATTTCTCCACGGGCCTCTGCTGACACTGGACATATATCCAGCTAGCCTAGCCTGGTCAACAAGTGTGAGCCAACTGAGCATAATTAAATGCGGGGCACCTTCTGACAAGTGGTTGGGTTACTGATGCATAACCGTCATCAATCCATACTACTAACACATACGTTCTTCTATCCACATTCTATGTTTGTCTCATCACATAGCGTGTGTTTCTCACTATCTCTAACGGTACTTTACATGGCATTGCCCGATTCCATACTTTCAGAGGCTGACATTTGTGAGACATGTCTGGTTGACGTGGAGGACACATCCTTAACCTGCCCTGCTTTGAGGGATCACACACGCACAGCGCACTTGCATTCCCTAATTGTGGGTTCTGGCGCAGGCACATGCATATCCGTATTCTGTCTACATATGTTTACTGGGTCTGTGTGGTTCGTGGTCTGTGTTAGTTGTGACTATTCGGTAACATATCTCTGATCCGGTTGGCGGACGTGTGCGGAGCATACGTACACCTTTATACATGTAACAGTCTTTGCAGCATGGGCGCGTGTATTGCGTTCACATTTATATGTTCTATAGTTAAGTAATTCAAGCGGGACTGCATTCCGTTTGCGGTTACTGTGACCACTACCGTTAGCTGTTCGGTGTCATTAATATGCATACCCATGGTACTTAGCTACATTTACATATCCCCCACCCCCGCACTCCACGCGTCACTGGCATCCATTCTCCTGCTGGGAAAGGTGCGGTACTACATGTTAAACATTCCTTATTCCCTCCGCTCATGGCCCAGGATGCATATGTCGTGACCGCAGGGATGTTCAGATCACAGGGGCTTATATCCCCTCGCATACAGGCCTTGATTGTCAGGGTGTTCCTGTGGTGCTTTGGGTTTGGTCTTGTCCGCCCAGTGTGCGGAACTGCCCTGACCGTGTCTGAATGTTAGATGAGTCACATGGGCGCGGTTTGTCGTGTCTATGATACCATGTCCCCCATTATTCCTAACCGTGTGCTGATTGGCGGCGTACCCGTTGTAGATCTTGTTATAGTAATTGCACGCGGTCTGGTCGAGCGGACCTATTTCCATTACTAACCCTCGGTATTCATAACCTGTCTCGCTATATTACATGGGTTTAACATTGCGTGGCGGCTTTCACTGAGCCACGGACATGTCCGTTGCTTAGTTTAGCCAGTCCGGCTCTGCTACACACATTTAACATGGCGGAACAGGTTGAACAACTCAACAACAGGGACATCGGGCTCTCCGTCGCTGTTTAGTATTGAATCGCTATGTTGACTTTGTTTCACAGAAGCGAGACAGTGTCGACATTAGTAGCGGACATCTCGCGCAATGCGTCCGCACCGCATGGTGCCGTATGTCTGCGTTTGGGCGGACAGGCATTATGCTGTGCCATTATGTCTGGGAATATATGGTTTCTTTCCATAGATGATATGTCATACTAGCAATGACCCGCGTCTGGGTGTGGATACTGCTGTATTTACCCACGGCAAGAGTGGCCTTAGGTCAAGTGGTGCCCTAGGCAGAAGGACTCCATGATGCCACCGCCACATCACCCGCTACCCCCGTCCTGGTCTACCTACACAATATAAAGGCTGGAAAGGTGCCCGGTAGGCGGCGCCTGGCGGCTGCCTAGTTGGCCTATGCCTAAGGCCGGCTATGTGTGTGGTCCCTCAGGCGTCGGACTCGGGAATGCACCATGTCTGCCGTGAGTATATCTAGCATTACCCACATCCGGGCGTGGTTTATTGCTATGATGTTCCATGTGTACGGACACGTGTGTTTGGACAACCTACAATAGCTTCTGCTATTGGCATACAATGCTGTGGGTGGTGCCGGTTACCATACATATGCCTTTTTCAAAAGCCGAATTCACACTTCTGAACACTACTGTGGTCTCCTTTAAGGCCCCTGAGCCAGTGGTAAACATTACTCAAACCGCTGAATCACGTACATATGCCTTCCACCAGCACCTACAGGACTGCATGGATCAGGCAATCCCATACAAAACTGAGACTCTTTGTACCAAAGCCAAGCATCCAGTGTGGTGGACCCCAGCCATGAACATGCTCTACAATGACAGGAGGTAGCTACTACAAGATAGAGCGGAATCCTTGTAAGGTAAGACACCCTTGCTCATTGTATGTGAAGAACTACAAGCTGTCATGAAATCATCCAGGGGAAATCTAACAGAGAAATCAACAAGGAGTCGACAGACAATCATGAGGCCTTCTTTAGCTATGTTGGACACCTGGGAGGACACTCCCAGATATGCTCAGAGTGGGTTCAGAATGATGTGAGGATGACTGAACCTACACACATTGCCAACATACTGGCTGACAGGTTCGGTGCTAACTTCTCCCCCCCCCCACATGGAGAGATATCTATACCAGAGGATTGTAGATCCTGGAACATCTATAGCACAGGTGGGAAATGCTCTCTCCAAGGCAGTAAACACAGCATCCATGGGACCAGATGGTGTCCCAGCTGTGTACTCCATGAACTCAATGGGGAATTAAACCCACGGTTAGGACAGCTGTTTAATCTTAGCCTCACCTCAGGATGCGTACCCAAGTAGTGGCACAAGGCGACTGTAGTCCCACTTCACAAGGATGGTGCCTCCACTGACCCTGGTAATTACCATCCCATTACCTTGACAAGCCTTATCTGCAAAGCCATGGAGAAGGATCATAATGGAACTTATACATAAAGACATAGGGGACTTGCATACTTTGGATCCAACCCAGTTTGGCTTGGTCAAATGCAGATCATGCCTTTTAAACGTGTCTGACTTGTTAGGATCAGTCACCAAGGCCATTGATGAGGGTAAAGCAGTCCATACAGCCTACCTCGACCTGGCAAAGGCCTTCGACACAATACCCCCCTCAGGTATCATTGATAAACCCGTCAGCTTGAATGTAAATACATACATCGCCAGATGGGTTGCAAACTGGCTAAGTGACAGAACCCACACGGTCATAGTTGCTGGCGCCATGTCATACTCACAGCCGGTCACAGGTGTTGTCCCACGGGGCTCAGTCCTGGGTCCACTATTTTTCGGCATCTACATTTCCAAAGTACAAGCAAACACAGCAGGGTTATGGCTGACAATGTTTGCAGATGACTGCAAACTGGGTGCCATAGTCGGACACACATCTGACACAGATATCCTTCAGAAGGGCCTCACAGATATGGATAACTGGTGCCAGAGACATGGCCTACAGCTAAATGCCGGGAAATGCATAGTCATACCCCGGGAAGAACAAGGTTACCCCTAGCTACCATATAGGTGGCAATCCACTGAGCACAGAGGGAGTTACCAGGGATCTGGGGACCCGGGTTGTCGGTAACCGTTCGACACACACGTTGCT
Organism: Protopterus annectens; assembly: GCF_019279795.1. Classification (NCBI taxonomy): domain Eukaryota; kingdom Metazoa; phylum Chordata; order Ceratodontiformes; family Protopteridae; genus Protopterus; species Protopterus annectens. Next base: position 1,401,553,742 of record NC_056741.1, on the reverse strand, counting down.
AACGTAGTTAGGTAGACCTTCTACATTGCCCACCTGATCATGAAGGGATTCACATCTAGATCAGGGGAGGTCATTGTCCCCTTGTACTCATCACTCATTAGACCTATGATTGAGTACAATGCCCCGTTCAGAATGTATCTGACCCGACACCTGCAGCAGCTGGAAAGGCCCTGACAGTTCATAGACAAACGGATGCAGGGTCTCAGGAATATGTGTTATGCTGACCGACTGAAAGGATTCCAGCTCTATTCAGTCGCATACCACTTGCCCAGAGGTGACCTGTGCCTGGCATACAAGGCCATGTCGAACCCGGATTTGATGACTATGCTTCACCTAAAGAATCTAGATCCCTCAGAACCACAAGTGCTGTTGGTGTACACCTTGGCACTGTCATTAATAGACCGTGCTGGTGGGACAGATTCATCACCCAGACACTCACTATGCTGTGGAACAACATCCCAGTACATGTGAGGCAGAGCACCTCGCTGGCCTTGTTTTAGTATTTTGACAAGGATGTCTGAATTGATTTATTTAACTAACCGTCTAAATAAATATTTACTTCACCACATTTTGAATCTTTACATTTCATTGATATATTTTACATTAGTCATAATCATAAGGTTTATCTCTATATATTATGGTTCATTTATATTACTAGGTGTCTCTAGTTCTTTTAATATATTGGCACAATCCCTAGAACATATATATGTAGCTTATACACTCAGACATTTGGAAAACATTATGTTGGTTCTTCTTTCATATTTATACATATATTATTATTTGTCTATGAAGAGTATACATTTTGAAGCAATGTCTGATTTACTCACTGTGTGGAATCTGTAACCCGAGTAAAGTGTTAGCTTGTTCACCTTTAAGGCATTTAATTAATACTTAGCACATCTAATTTACTGACCAATTAAGGGTTTTAAATGTAGTAAGTTGAACTGCATTGTATGTATTCTGAAGAAGTCTGCTTATGAAACAGGCGAAAAGCTTCAATAAACTATGGTGACTGCATTTAATTCCTGGTGGGCTCTGAGTGGTCACTGACCGTTTCTACAGTACCTCATTTTTGCTTTGGACTTTCTCAGCTGGTTCTCTGTGTTTTTTTGTATGGGGAATGTCAAGTGTAGTCCCTATGTGTATTACCTGTGTATTGCCTTACTGCGGCAGTGTAATTCCAGCGGGTTTGCAGTTATGGGTGCCATCTTGTTCGTACCCTTGTCCATCCATGTGAATTGCCTACTGGACACTGGTATAGGGCTGTACACATTTCACACCTGCATATAGCATTCTCCGGTGGATGCTTTGCATTATTAGTAGGGAGTAAGGCAGGTACTACGCCCACATCCCTCCCACTGGGCGGGACAACGGATTATCTGACAGACAACACAGAGCCCCATTTCTGCATACCCAAAATCCCATGGCTGCAACCCTCGACAGTACCCATTACACATCCTTCATGCGTGCGGGACTGGGATGTGGGCGCACATGTATGGACACGTCGATCTGGGTATTTCTGTTCATATGTCCTGCATTTCATGGACACTTGTCATCAACCTTAAACACGCTGGTGGTGCATATGTCTAACTGTGCGTAGTCACGGCTATAGCATCGTCTGTTGTTTGGAGACGGATGGAGTGGGTTCTGTGAGAAGGTATTTTTGGGTCCTTCAATGGACACCAATGTGCATATGTAAAGTTAGATGTTGCTGGACTGTGTCCAACTGGCCAGTGCTTTTGACTGCTGCTGTATGTTCCCCAATCGCGGATGTCTGTTTGACTACCCATTCTACGTGGTGCTACGTAAACCAGGTGTTTTAGAACTGTGAATAACTGGTGTATATCCAAAGATGCAGGTTAGCAACTGCTTCAAATAAACCTCAGGCGTCCCAATAGGACATATCCGTCACTGTATTTTCAACATAACACCACGGAACATGTTGATCCCTATGTATTCATTGAAGCATGTTTTCTTCATAGGTGGGAGCATGCATAGTTTACATATCCTAGTTGGCGTTGTGGGTGTGCCATTAGTATGTGTTCCACAGGTCGCCCATCTGTTCCGCTGTATGGTAGCGAGTGCTCCCCATTTTGTTGCTGGCAGATTGAGTGCTGTATGCGCGGTGTTTGCAGCGGTCCAACTTTGTATGGGGAATGTCAACTGTAGTCCCTATGTATATTCCCTGTGTTATGCCTTAGCGGCTGTGTAATTCCCGGGTTTGCAGTTGTGGGTGCCATCTTGGTCGATGCGCTTGTCCATCCATGAGAATTGCCTACTGGACACTGGTATAGGGCTCTACACATTTCACACCTGCATGTAGCATTCTCCGGTGGATGCTTTGCATTATTAGTGGGGAGTAAGGCAGGTGCTACGCACACATCCCTCCCACGGGGCGGGACAAAGGCTTACCTGCAAAACAACGCCGAGCCCTGTTTCTACATACCCAGGATCCCTTGACTGCAACAGTCGACACTACCCATTACACATCCTTCATGTGTGCGGGACTGTGATGTGGGCGCACTTCTATGGACTCGGTACCCTGGGGATTTCTGTGCATATGTGCTGCATTTCATGGACAGCTATCATCAACATTGAACACGCTTGCGGTGCATATGTGTAGCTGTGACGTGGTCACGACAATCAGTTCATGTGGGTGATCCGTACAGGAAATTTTTGGGTCCTACAATGGACACCAATGTGCATATGTAAAGTGTAGAGCTTGTCGGACTGTGTCCGTGTGGCCAGTGGGTTTGACTGCTGCTGTGTGTTCACCAATCGCGGATGTCTGCTTGACTACCCATAGTGTGTAGTGCTACGGAAACCATGTTTTCCGAGACCAGAACCAAATGGTGTACATCCAATGTTGCAGGTTAACAACCACTTTAATTAATCCCCAGAGGTGCCGGTTGGTTAGTATCGCCACTTTATTGTCGGAACAACACCTCCAGACTAGGTAAATCACGGGAACTTTAGCCCGGTCTTACTGGCCATTTGCAAGTGTAATTAGCAGACACGTGTCAATACATGTATGATAATACATATTATCATGCCGAAGTTAATCTATGTTATTTGTACAATGGCTTCTGCTATTGACATCCATTACCATACACATGGCTTGCTCAAAGGCAGAATTCACAATTCTGAACACTACTGTGGTCTCCTTTAAGGACCCTGAGCCAGTGGTCAACAGTACTGCAGCCACTGCATCACTTACATATGCCGTCTACCGGTACCTACAGGACTGCATAGATCAGGCATTCCCTTACCCAACTGTGGTTCATTGTACCAATGCCAAGCATCCAGTGTGGTGTACCCCAGCCATACACAAGCTGTACAATGAGAGGAGGTGGCTACTACAAGGCGGAGCAGACACCTTGTGAGGTATGACACCCTTGGTCATTATATGTGTACAGCTACAGGCTGTCATGACATGGTCTGGGGCACGTTCCACAGATATATCTACATGGACCTGGCTGACAATCATACAGCCTTCATTTGCTATGCTGGACACCTGGGAGGTCACTCCCACATATGCTCTGACTGGGTTCACGATGATGTGGAGTTTACTCAACATACACACATTGCGATAATCCGGGCAGACAAGTTCGGTGAGGACATCTCCACACCCTCCCCCCCACATGAAGAGATGTCTGTCCCAGCGGTTTGTGGTCCCCAAATGTTCTGTGGCGCACGGGTGGGGCATGCTCTCTCAGGGTAGTGAACATAGCATCCATGAGACCAGCTGGTGACCCGACTGTGTACTCCACGATCTCATTGAGGAATTAGACCCACAGTTAGGACAGCTGTTTCTTTGTAGCCTCACCTCGGGTAGCGTGCCGGGTTGTGTCGCCTGGCGACTGTAGTCCCCGTCACAGGGCCAATGCCTCCACTGACCCTGGTTATTACTGTCCCATTACCATGAGGAGACCTATCTGCAAAGACATGGGAAGGGATCATACTGCGGCTCGTAGATGAAGGCATAGGGGACCTGCATACTTTGCATCCAACACGGTTTGGCTTGGTCAGGGGCGGTTCATGCGTTTAAAGCATGGTTGGCGTTTTCAGGACAGTCACGAGGCCATTGATGGGGTCTTGCAGTCCATACAGCCTACCTCGACCTGGCAAAGGCCTTCAACACATTACCCCCCTCAGGTATCATTGATAAACCCATCGGCTTGGATGTGAACACGTACATCACAGGATGGGTTGTAAACTGGCTATGTGACACGGTCCACGCGGTCATAGTTGCTGGCAGCATGTCAGACCTACTGCCTGTCGCAGGCGGTGTCCCAGGGCTCTTCCCTGGGTCCACTCCTCTTATACATCTACATTTCCACAGTACAGGCACACACACGGGTGTTATGGGCGACATTGTTTGTAGATGACTGCGAACCGGGTGCCATAGTGGGACGGACATCTGACACGGATATCCTTCAAAGGGGCCTCCCAGATATGCATATCTGCTGTCAGGGACATGGCCTACAGCTAAATGCAAGGTAATGCAACATCATACCTGTCGAGGAGTACTAGGTCACCCCTGTCCAGCATATGGGTGGCAGTCCACTGAGCGCAGGGGTGATTACCAGGGATCAGGGGACAGAGGTTGTCGGTCACCATTCGTTCAACACACACGTTGCTATCATGGTTCGGTGGGACTTCTACATTGCCCACCTGTTTGTGCAGGGATTCACATCTAGATCAGGGTAGGTCATTGTCCTATGATTGACTACATTGCCCCATTCGGAGGGTATCTGACCCGACACCTACAGCAGCTGGGAAGGCCTCATAGGTTAATTGTCATACAGATGCAGGCTGTCATGGATTTGTGTAATGCTGCCCCACTTGTACGACCCCTGCCCCATTCAGTCACATACCTGTTGTTCAGTGTTGACCTGTGCCTGACATACGAGGCCATGTCGACCCATATGTCATGTCTATGCTTCAACTACTGTATGTGCATCCCTCGGAACCACGAGGGCAGGTGACATGAACCTTGATGCGGTCATTAATAGGATGTGTTGGGTGACACATACGTCACCCGGACACTCACAATGCTGTGGATCTACATCACAGTACATGTGAGGCAGAGATCCTTGCTAGCCTTGTTCGGGGGTATGTTGTCCGTTGGATGGGGGATTGCAGATATAGGCCAGGGATTACATCAGTATCACTGCTTGACAGAGGTACAGCAATATCATAAGCATTTTATCTCCGGACAGGAAGGTTGGCAAAGGAATCCTAACTATGGTGTAGGGTTATGGCTGAACTTGGGTAGATGGCCTACCCTGTACCTATGGACCTATGAACCTATATTCATAGTTTGTCCCATTTACACTTGTCTATCCCTTATCCTCTTTCTCATGTGTATATTTCTGTGGCGCGTGATTGTCCTCTGTATTACCTGCAGGTATGCTGTCTACAGTGCACATACGTCACGGTTGATTACAGTGTATCTGTGTCCCTACCACTGTGATACTGAGGACTACCACACATCCTTCACAACATTACATGCATATGTCCATTCTATTCTTCTTTGGCCTATGGGGGGGTGTTAAGGCAACGGTTACACATGTCCCTGTTTGTGCATGCTTCATAGTGGTGTTTGACCAGCCTCCGTTGCAGTCGTGGGTTGGACGGTAGTGTTTCTGTGTGTTTGGCATGTGTTTTCATTGCCAGTACATCTGTGGGAGGTGTGGTTGGCACATGTTCCTCTTTGCAGGGAGCCCCATCCTGGGGTTTTGTGTCACGCATCTGCACTTGGCACGTGCCATATGTCCTGTGCTATTCCCACAGTCGTGTATGCCTTCATGCATTACTACTGCGTGTTACTGGCTGTTTGTATGTGGTACACATGGTGATTGTGGTGGTTGGCTTGACCTATTCCCATGCTAGAACATACACATCTGTCAATTACGTTGTTTAAATCAAACTGTAACACTCATTACTCTTTTCAAAATGACAGTCAATAACACAGGAAGCTCAGTTTCACAACGTTTTAATAGTGTGCACCAGGAGGCAAATAACTATGCAGTACAAGTATAGAGTTTTGTCTGACTCTATACAAGAAACAGCTGTATGAGTATTGTGTTTACAATCAGCTTTTGCCCACCTTAATGATGTGGTCAGTCACAGGGCATTTACATCACTATAGTCCACAATATTGTATTCCTACAACAGTGCTAAGGTAATGCTTATTAAATGTTTTCCCATGAGAATAGCACAGCCTTGCGAGGCACATAGTCAATTAGATTGTCCTTCTGTAAATTCTGCTCTGTCAAGGTTCCAAGCCTGTTCGGGTACAATAGTCAGTTCATTGCCTACTAGGTTCCTTTGTCTCTCTGGTGAGCAGCTGTACTCTATCTTAGATAGAGCTCACAAGGCCATCCTCCTCAGTGGAAGGATGAAAGATATACCTGTACATACATTTATTATTCTCTAACCCAGCAGATAACTAATGCTGAATGACATCAGCCTGCTGCACTGGTTACTGCCAGGGTCAGGGTTCGATCACACTGCAGCTACACTACAGGCAATTACATGCATGATAAGTTCTACTGCCATATTGTAAAATAGAATAATATGCATTATACACTATTTGCTTCTAAACTAGCACGTCATATATGTTTAAATATATATTTTCTAACATTCTCCCTCCTTTGATTGCTTCTATTCTATCCAGAAACATATACAACATTATTTCATTCCCTAGCCTCTTCCTCTCTGGAACGTTTAACTAGGCAAGTCATTTGTTGTACATTTCAGAAAGGATTTCATTTGGTATTAACAAATCCCACTACAGGTCTTGATACATAGTCTCGGTTACAGATCGTCAACAGAGTCCCTGACTAATACTTTCATACAAAGTATCCATAACAGACACATGCTCACAATATGAGCAGAACAACACAAATGGCAATCAAGATTTTCAGTTATGAGTGAACCCCATCCACCAAATGGTTTCTGGAAATAGTTAGTCAGTGGGTTTGGGCCTGGTTCCGCCATGGCTGATACCTGCTGTATTACCTCTAGGTGGTGGTTGATATCGTGCTTATTATGTGGTACTTAGACACAGCAGTCTTCTTTGATAAGCGCGCATTACCACTTCTCGCCGCCAGGGTGCAGTCGTGAGCCATTACATTTTGTGACACAACAGTTCTCATTGCATTCAGTTCATCAGTCACAAGTTCAGAAGCGAAAAGTCGCATTGCTCATTCCTCCGAGAGGTTTTGACAACTTCCTCAGTTCCCTGATTGATTTCACTGCTCCATAAGCTGGGATTGTTCCAGCCACGATATAACACTGTCACTCAAGTCCATATGAGTCACTTTTCAATTATCTCTTTCAGAAGAATGATTATTCCAAACAGCTACCATTTCACCCACTGCATTAGTAGGTTCCTCGACTGAGTTCCCAGTTCTTGAGCTATATCTCTTACAGTTCGTTTCGTACCCAGCGGCAATTCTGCAGTATGTCATATGGCTGGGGCCAGGTAACCCAAAAAACAATTCTCAGGTAACCATTGATATGCTTTTTCCCACAAACAAAATAACAATATTCTACTTTACTACTGATGCGGGTTAACTCTGCATGTAACATTTTCCTGTCTATAACAGGCGACTGTTTATACAATTCAGGATGTTTCTGCACATCTTTCCACGTTGTTCTCATTAAGCTTAAATACAAATCATGAATGGTGCTACAACTAGTACTGTAATCTTTGGCTGTTATATGACAATTGTAAGACACAGTTATGTTACAATTACTCCCACCAACTTGGACTGTATCATGTTTATGAAAACAAACAATTCCTTTTTGTGTAACAGGTAAGTACAGTGCCACTTTGTCCTGTGATCTCACAGAACCTGTATCAAAAGGTAAATATTCACAAGTCTCAATCTATCCCCAAGGGGACAACATACATCGGAAGTCCTCCATATGATGTAGGTATGGCAGTACAAACACAGCAATTTGAAATGTTCATAGTCTGTACATGCACCCGCGTCATGCCTAGGTATGTGTTGAGGTTTGGATGCCAATCTGTGGCCAGTTCATCACGTATCACTATTTGTATCTGTGTAGTTATATGCAGGAAAGATCACAGCAAAGTGAAGTCAGCACAAACATGGTTAATAGGTGTATGATCAGTAGGACAGTAAACCAATGTCTTTGGGGTTGCTTTGTATTGTTATACACTCTGGCGCGGGTGATTCTGTCTCTATGGTATATCGGCTACAGAATGTAAAGCGGACTGGATATTCTTTACAGGTTTGAAAAGGGTGAGGTGAACCCAGGGCGACCTTTCCATAAACTTTACTGCAGTAGGCGTTGCCAACAGGACCTGGTGCGGACCTTCGCGCGTTGGACGCGTGCAGTTACTTGTTTGGATAACAGGCAAACACACAGAGGATACTGGAGTCGGCCCTGCGTCCGGCCGCTTGCTCTTTTTCTGAAAAGAGTTTAACTGCAAAACAGTGTTATTGGTTAACAATCCTCTCATGTAACTTGCTAATGAGCCATCGACCTCCAGCTCTGCAGGCATGACAGCTTTCCACTGTGGCACATAATATGCCATTCCAAATACTACTTCAAAGGGGGTCAAACCCTTTACATTTGGAACTGTTGTCATGCTCAGCAATGCTAGAGGTAGACAGCAAATCAAATTCGTCTGGGTGTCACTCATCAACCTCCTCAACTTATTTCTCGGGATCCCATTGTACCTCGCCACCAGTCATGCTGACTGTGGGTTGTACATGCAATGATTATTCAAGGAAATCCCAAATAATCCCCAGGTTGCTGGATTGTCTGGTTCACAAAATGTGTTCTATTGTCACTGTAGCTTCTCTCCGGTATGCCAGATCTAGGGATACTTTATTTTACTGGGACCTTTGCCACTGTTGCTGCATCCAGATTCCTGGTTGGTAATGCTTCTACCCATTTTGATAATATATCTACAATCACTAAACAGTATTTCTTCCCTTCACATTTATTCAGCTGTATAAACTCCATACAAATAGTATGGAACGGATATGGTGGTGTAGGAAACTCACTTTCGCTTGGTTGAAATGCTCCCTGTGCATGATGTTTACTGCAAATATGACACGCTGCTCAAAATGTTTGTATGTGGTTCCTAATTCCGTATGTTAGGAATATTCTGTTAACCAACTGTACCACCCCCCCCCTGTTGAGACATGGCTCTACCCATGGCTCACCAAAGCCGCATATCTGAATGACTTAGGCATTAATATTGGCTTTCTCACTGTGGATATGTACAGTCTGTCTTCAAGGATTGCTCCTCGTCTTACCCACGTCTGCTTTTCTGCTTTCGTAGTTGATGTTTGCATTGTTTCTAACATTTCTAAATCTAGAATCTCTGAGGATTGTCATTCCTCATTCAAAATGACACTTTCTGACTGTGAGGCTGCTTGTTTTGCAGCTGCATCGGCTCGTGCCTTACCTTTCCTAATCTTATCCTGTTGCTTTGTATGAGCTGCACATTTACAATTAGCTACTTTAGTGGGTAACTGAATGAGATCTAATGAATTCAAGATCAATTCGCATGATTAATCAGTTTACCAGTGGATGTTATCATTCCCTATTCTTCCACTGCTGCGCATAAACATGCACTGTAGAGACAGCATACTGACTATCGGTATAAATGTCCACACATCTGTTTTTAAGCTAGAGTGCAAGCACGTGTTAAAGCTATCAATTCTGCTGCTTGAGCAGACACGTTATGCTGCAGGGGTTGGGCTTCTACAATCTCATTATCAATAACTACTGCATAACCTACTTGCTTCTTTCCTGTAGGACTCTTTCTACATGATCCGTACACATAAACTGTCACCTCTGCATCATCTAAGGGTATATCAGTGATATCCTGTCTGTGTAAAGTTATTTGCTCCATTTCCTGTAGGCAACTGTGTGGTGTGCCATACACAGGTGTCGGATGTGACGTTGATGGGTTTAATGTTGTACAACGTTCAATCACCATATGAGGTTGACTCAGGGGTATGGTCAAACAAGAAAGATGTCTAGCACGGGTCAGGAATGCTATTTTCTCTTGCAGCAATATGATCGCAACTGCATGAGGCACTCTCACAGTGAGAGGGGGGGATAATACCATTGATGTCGAGGGCTGTACTGGTATGGCTGCTGGAACAACTGCCTGTACACAATGTGGCAATGACCATGCCACTGGGTCCAACTGCGATGAGTAGTAAGCTATGGGCGTTGCTTACTTCCATGCTGTTGCGTCAAGACTGGCGTCATATATCCCTGCTTACAATCTACAGTCTGGAAACATCTGTTATGCTTATTAGGAGACCTAAAACAGATGTTGAAGCTATCAATCGTTTTAGTCTGCAGAAAGCTGTTTCTGCTACTGGAATCCAGTGTAGTATATCTTGTGCTGCCATAGGTGTATTACAGATTAAAGCAGACAATAGAGCAGATTCCAAAGCATAGTTTGGTAACCAGCCGACAACAGTTAGTCGGCCCAGGAAGGACATCATTCCCTTCTTGGTAGTTGGCTTGGGTGCTTGTGAAATTGCTGCCTTCCTATCGTCATCTAATGTTCTACCCTCCTTGGATACCACATATCCCAGGTACTTGACCTGTATTCTCGGTGGTTGCAATTTCTGCTTGCTTAATTTATGTCCCTGTTCTGCTGAATATTTCAATAATGCTATTGTATCTTCCCTACATTGCTGCTGGGTAGGGGCCGCAAGCAGGATATCATCCACATAAAGTAGAACTTGACTGCCCATGGGTGGAGTAAACACCGGCATGTTGCTAGCCATCTCCTGTGCGAATATCGTTGGACTTTCACAGTATCCTGCGATAGCGGGTATGGCTGTATCTGTTACCCTGAATGTAAATGCAAAACAATACGGACTATCTGGATGTATAGGTATTGAAAAGGAAGCATAGCTTATATGTACCACGGTAAGATACTTCTGTTGCGGGTTCATAGCATTCAATATAGTGTGTGGGTCTGGCACCTTCGGTACCCTAGGTATTATTACATGATTTACAGCTTGTAAATCCTGTACCATCCGCCATTCCCCCTTTGCTTTTCTATCAGGAGATACAGGGGTATTGCATGGTGAATAGTGATTACTTTGTGGATGGGGAATTCCCTCTGTGACATTCGGATATCTTCTGGTGTCCACGGTCTATACACTAAGGGAGTTGGGTCCTGGCCTTCCTGTCCTGCCTGAGGGTTCGGTACTTCAATTAATTGACAGATATCCTCACTCTGTTCTAGTGACTCTCTTCTTACTTGAGTGTCCCTAGGTATTTTACGTGTTTGGGATGTGGTTTCAATAGCTTCTCTTACAATTGGTCGTTGTGATACCTCTGTTGCCACAGGATAACGTGGGGGGGACTAGCCTGCCCTCCGCTTCATATCCTGGATGTGGTATCGGAGGTGGTGGAGGGCGTCGCTACTACTGTATTATTATCTTCTTTGTCTCGTATGATGCTTCGCATTTTTAGTCTTCTGTTCCCTTGGTTCACTACCTCAATCCACCTATGTGCTTGAGGGATACCCAATTGTCGCTGTTTTTTAGCCTGCACATCTTAGGGTTGCCACCTTTTCAAATGCACAAAGTGGGACATTTGTGTTAGGGGCGTCGGATTTTGCAGGGCAAAACATACCCACTGCCAGTACAGAGGACAGCAATCTACTTTTTGCCAGAATAGCAACTTATTCTTGTAGCATTTGCGTTGCTTATTCTGTTTATTATAATATTTTGGTGTTTCAGATACAAAATAACTGTTTTATGCTACTATTAAAGAAGATATAGGAAATATTTTGGTCCTACGATATCAGGACATTTGCCATTTGTTCAGTGTGTATGCAGGACACAACTGGACCAAGAGGGACTGTCCCTCGCAAAGTGGGACAGGTGGTAACCCTAGAACATCTGCGTCACATTTTAAGTGATTCCAATGTTTCACTAACGATATTTTGTCTAATATACCATCAATGTCATATTTATTACCCCATTTTGCAGAATATCTCACATTATGTGCTCTCTGCAATTGCATATACTTCACATCACCCGTCAAGCGGATCTCACGATCTCTTAGTGCACTAATCTCCCATGTCTTCTAAATGACTGTTCGTAACCCTTCTCTCGTACCACGTGGTATCTCCTTCCCTGTATCCACTGTAGTGTCTACAATGACTATTTACTCTACTCTGTGTTCCCCTGATCTATGTCCAAATGTAAAACTACTTGGATTGGTCTTGACCTGCTATCACAACTGTTAACAGAAACACAATGTAGCCTGGTCCTGATCTACAACAGAGACAAAGAGGCAAACTCTCCTTACCTGAGCCTCCGTTTATGACTGCACGTTTTCTTCTTGGGATCCAGTTTTCCGCTTTTCAGCCACAGATCAGACAGTGGACAGCCTCTTTACACACAACAATTCAGTCGGAGGTCTTTTCACTCAAGAAGAACCATTTAGGCAACTTCTCCTGCGCAGATGTCTAACCACCCATGCACTCTGACCTGTAGCTTACCAAGGGAATTCCGGCTAAGAAGGACCACAATGTCAAATAAGTTGTTAAAACCAGACTGTAGAAATCAGTAGGCTTTTCTAAGTGACAGTCAATAACACAGGAAGCTCAGGTTCTAGCGTTTAAGTAGTGTACACGGCAGGCATAAACTTTACAGTCCAAGTATGAGAGTTTTGTCTGACTCTATACAGGAAGCAATTTGTTTATATAGTGTTTACAATCAGCTTTTGCCCACCTTACTGGTCAGTCACAGGGCATTTCCATCACTATGGTCCGCAATATTCTATTCATACGAGGGTGCTGAGGTAATGCTTTTAAAATGTTTTCCCATGAGAATAACACAGCCTTGCAAGGCACCTGGTCAATTACAGTGTCCTTCTGTAATTGTTGCTGTTTCAAGGACCCTGGACTGTTCGATACAATAGTCAGTTCATTTCTTAATCGTTCCTTTGTCTCTCTGGTAAGGAGTTGTACTCTATCTTCGATAGAGCTCACAAAACCATCCTCCTCAGTGGAAGGGAGGATGATATACATGTACATACATTTATTTTTCTGTAACCCAGCAGATAATTGATGCTGAGAGACATAAGCCTGCTGAACTGGTTACTGCCAGGGTCAGAGTTCGATCACACTGCAGCTAAGCTTCACCAATTACATGCATGATCATTTCTACTGCCATATTGTACAGTACAATTCAATGCATTATATAGTATTTTGCTTCTAAACTGGCACTTCATATGTGTTTCTATATATATTTTTCTAACAACATCCATCCGGCCATATGCATGTTGTTCCGTCCTTTACCTTGGCCGTGGGTGTTTGGCCGTCCGGCAGCGCTACACTCCACATGTGATGTCCCACCTTCCCCTTCTGTGCCTGTGGCACCCTGTTAGGACGTCCTGTTTGGTAGGCACATGTTCCGCTATATGTGTTTGACTTGTCTGCATAGCTAATCATCAGTGCGGTGGTTCAACATCCCGACTTGTCCACATGTGTACAGTTATGTGCACCGTGGCGTGTGCAAACCTATAGGGTTTGGGCGAGTGCATACCACATCGCGGGATGTACACATTCTGCAGACACATTCCCATGCAGCCATTTGCATATCTGTACCTGAGGTGGGTTGGTGACAATTGGGGTACATATTTGCCCGCGTGGCACTGCCTAAAACAATACTTCTTACCACATTTCAGGTATGCCCATTGTGTGTAGGTGTGTAGCTGCACAAGGCTGCTAGCTGGGTTGGGTGCAGTCATTACATGGGTGGGACTTACATGCTACAATGGGGCTATTGTGTATTACATTTGCATGCATGGGTTCTGCTTCTGGATATTACGCTTAGACATCGCCGTCCTGTGTATCGACAAACCGTTGCTGGGTGTGGTACATGTTGCTATGCACATGTTTGCCTGTGTTTAGGGTATCTTGGTTCCTTCCTGTTGTTATGTCGACACGGCTACCCGGCTGTGTACTCTCACTACTGCTTGTGACCATTATGGTTGCCACCTTTTCCAATGCCCATAGTGGGACATCTTTTGTGGAAACATCGGATTTTGCAGGACAACACATACCCACAGCAAGTAGAGATGACAGAACTTCACATTTTGCCATAATATACGCTTATTCTCGTAGCATTTGGGTTCCTTATTCGGTTTCTTATGCCATGTATGTGTTTCATATACAAAATATATGTTTTATGCTACTATTACAGGTATATTGAGGGAATATTTTTGCCGGTAAATCTTAGGTCATTTGCCATTTTCGATATTTGGCGGGACACAACTGTCAAATGAGGGACTGTCCATAGCAATGTGGGACAGTTGGTAACCCTGGTGACCATGCCCATGTCGCTACTAGGGTTGCCACCTTTTCCAATAGCCAAGGTGGGACATTTTGGGACTCACATCAGATTCTACAGGCCGACACATACCCACGGTCAGTACATAGCATAGAACTTAACTTGTTTGCCTAAATAAAGCTTATTCTTGTAGCAGTTTGGTTGCTTATTCTGTTTCTTGTGACATTTAGGTATTTTAGTTACGGAAATAACTATTTTATGCGACCATTACATAAAATACGGGATATAATTATGTCCTACAATCTTAGCACATTTGCCGTTTTAATATTTTTATCGGGACACAACTGCCCATAGAGGACTGCCCTCGCAAAGT
>NC_056741.1:1401369469-1401538539 GCF_019279795.1 Protopterus annectens | reverse complement strand
AATGGTTGTTGTAATACCTCTGTTGCCACAGGATAACGTGGACCAGCCTGCCCTCCCGCTCATATCCTGGATGAGGTATCGGAGGGGTGGAGGGGAGGGGCCGTCGCTACTACTGTATTATTATCTTCTTTGTCTAAGAATAATGCTTTGATTTTTAGTCTTCTGTTCCCTTCGGTTCACTTCCTCAATCCACCTATGTGCTTGAGGAATACTCAACTGTCGCTGTTTTTTTGCCTGACCATCTGCGTCAGATTTTAACTGTTTCAAAAGTTTCACTAATGACATTTTGTCTAATATACCATCAAAGTCATATTTATTAACCCATTTTGCAAAATATCTCACATTATCTGCTCTCTGCAATTGCATATACTTCGCATCATCCATCAAGGGCGGATCTCGCGATCTCTTAGTGCACTGATTTCCCATGTCTTCAAAAAGACTGTTACGTAACCCTTCTCTCGTACCATGTGGTATCTTCTTCCCTGCATCCACTGTAGTGTCTAGAATGACTGTTTACTCTGCTCTGTTTTCCCCTGATCTATGACCAAATATACAGTACTTCAATTCGTTCTCGACCTGCTATCACAAATCTTAACAACAACACAATGTAACCTGGTCTCTGATCTAAAACAAAGACAAAGAGGCAAACTCTCCTTACCTGAGCCTCCTGTTTATGACTGCACGTTTTCTTCTTGGGATCCAGTTTTCCGCTTTTCAGCCACAGATCAGAAAGTGGACAGCCTCTTTACACACAACAATTCAGTCGGAGGTCTTTTCACTCAAGAAGAACCATTTAGGCAACTTCTCCTGCGCAGATTTATTACCACCCATACACTCTGACCTGCAGCTTACCAAGGGAATTCCGGCTAAGAAGGACCACAATGTCAAATAAGTTGTTAAAATCAGACTGTAAAAATCATTAGGCTTTTCTAAATGACAGTCAATAACACAGGAAGCTCAGGTTCAAAACGTTTTACTAGTGTACACCAGGAGGCAAAAAACTATACAGTACAAGTATAAGAGTTTTGTCTGACTCTATACAGGAAGCAATTTGTTTATATAGTGTTTACAATCAGCTTTTGCCCACCTTACTGACGTGGTCAGTCACAGGGCATTTCCATCACTATAGTCCACAATATTCTATTCATACCAAGGTGCTGAGGTAATGCATTTTAAATGTTTTCCCATGAGAATAACACAGCCTTGCAAGGCACCTGGTCAATTACAGTGTCCTTCTGTAAATGTTGCTCTTTCAAGGTTCCAGGCAGCTCGAATACAATAGTCAGTTCATTTCTTAATACGTTCCTTTGTCTCTCTGGTAAGGAATTGTACTCTATCTTCGATAGAGCTCACAAGGCCATCCTCCTCAGTGGAAGGTAGAAAGATATACATGTACATACATTTATTTTTCTCTAACCCAGCAGATAATTAATGCTGAAAGACATAAGCCTGCTGAACTGGTTACTGCCAGGGTCAGAGTTCAATCACACTGCAGCTAAGCTTCAGGCAATTACATGCAAGATCAATTCTACTGCCATATTGTAAAATAGAATAAAATGCATTATATACTATTTTCTTCTAAACTAGCACTTCATATATGTTTATATATATATTTTTCTAACAACATCCATCCAGGCATATACATGTTATTCCGTCCTTTGCGTTGGCCGTGGGTGTTTGGCCATCCGGCAACGCTACTCTCAACATGTGATGTCCCACCTTCCCCTTCTGTTTAGGGCGTCCTGTTTGGTAGGCAGATGTTCCACTATATGTGTTGTGTTTGACATGTCTGCATAGCTAATCATCGGTACGGTGGTTGAACATACCGCCTTGTCCAGATGTGTACAGTTATGTGCACCGTGGCGTGTGTGCACGCCTATGGGGTTTGGACGGGTCCATACCACATGCGGGATGTACACATTCTGCCGACACATTCACATGCAGCCATTTGCATATCTGTACCTGAGGTGGGTTGTTAACATGTGGGGTACATATTTGCCCGCGTGGCACTGCCTAGGACAATACTTCTTACCACATTTCAGGTGTGCCCATTGTGTGTAGGTGTGTAGCTGCGCAAGGCTGCTAGCTGGGTTGGGTGCACGGTCGTACATGGGTGCGGGATACATGCTATGATGGGGCTATTGTGTATTACATTTGCATGCATGAGTTCTGCTTCTGGATATTACGCTTAGACATACGCCGTCCTGTGTATGCGACGAGCACGTTGCTGGGTGTGGTACATGTTGCTATGCACATGTTTGCCTGTGTTTAGGGTATCTTGTTTCCTTCTTGTTGTTATATCGACACGGCTACCCGGCTGTGTACTCTCACTACTGCTGGTGACCAATGACCATGCCCATGTCGCTACTTCTATGTCGGTGCGGCTCGCTGACATGCTGCGGTACACCTTCACTGGGTATGCCCACTGACAGTGCATTGCGGGACGGACACGGTATTACGCATATCCTTTGTTCCTTGGACGGGTACACTTAGGGCTTCGTGGGTTGTGTTTGGTTCTCCATTTTGTTGGGACGGGTACTATGTTGCATACTCTGCGTACGTTTCATTCTCCACGGGCCCTGGCTGGTGCGGTTACTATTACGGGCGGCCTGTGGAAGTCAGCACTTTAGGTTGCTCATCGCCTGCCGGCTTAGCCACGCCTCCAGATGCATCCTACTTGGGCTCGCTCACGTGCCCTACGCACGTGTCTGTGGTTGCGGCGCGCACTCATTACTATGCATATGGTGCTGCTACGCCGACTATTCACTGCACCGCCGGCGCAAGCCTTACACTGGCCTTGCGCCGAGCTTCATGAATCCCGGGGAATGTGGCTACTGCACAGATGTCATCTATGGAAGCTCTGGCATGAAAAACTGTTGAAGTTGCCCCAGCTGTAGTTGAATGGGCTTGAACTAGTTTGGGAACTTGAAGTCCTTTAGAATGATAGATGAACGTGATGCAGTCTCTGAGCCATTTAGCTAAAATAACCTTAGCAAATGGATATGGAGGCAAGAGAATGCTACAAATAACTGATCCGATTTTCTAAATTCTTTAGTTCTATGAAGATAAAAATGTAGTTGTCTGTGCACATCTAGTAAATGAAGGGCATATTCCCCTTTGTTAGAAAAATTAGGGGAAAAGACTGGTAATGGTAGTGACTGATTAATGTTAGTTTCAGAGACTATTTTTGGTAGGAAGGATGGATTTGTTCTGAGTGCGACTCTATCTTTATGACAAATTAGGTAGGGTGATTTGCATGATAGTGCCTAAAACTCAGAAACCCTTTGTGCAGAAGTAATAGCCACCAAAAATAACCTCTTCCAGGATAAATATTTCAAATCACAAGATGCTGATGGTTCAAAGGGAGTCTTAGTAAGAGCTTGAAGAAAAATAGTCAGATCCCAAGGGGGAGCTGGCTCTTTAAGTGGGGGGGTTTAGTAGCAAGAGTCACTTCAAGAAAGCTTTACAAAGCTTGTGAGACATTAGAAGAGAGTCATTCCAGCCTGAATGGAAATGTGAAATCGCTGCCAGATTAACTTTTATCATAGATGCAGAGGAACCAGATTGGAAAAGTGTGTTTAGAAAATCCAGAACTTCATGAATGAGACTGGTATAAGGGTCCAGTCCTTTATTCAAGGCCGATCTAGTAATTTTTTCCCATTTGCCTTGATACAGTTTTCTAGTAGAAGGCTTGTGATGAGCAGTAATAAAACGTTGGACAGGAGAAGAAAGGAAAGGATGTCTGGCAATCATGGGAATTGAAGAAGCCATGCAGTGAGCTTGAGATGTTGGAGATTCGGACTAACCATGCCATCTGGGTGAGTTAGCAGATCTGGAACTGGTTCCAAAATCCATGATTTCTGTATCAGATGAGGCCAAAGGAAGGGAAACCAAACTTGTCAGGGCCAGAAGGTAGCAATGAGGATTATGAATTCTCTGTCCTTCTGGCTTTCTTTAGGAATTGTGATAAAAGAGGAGTTGAGAGAAAGGCATATAACAAACCGGGAGGCTAATCATGGAGAAGAGCATCTCTGGGTGACTCCCCTAGAGGGGGATTAGAGCAAAGTCATTTCTGCATTTGTTCAGTGGAGAGGCGAAGAGGTCGCAGCAAAGTTGGCCTCAATGGCGAAAAATCTTGTTGCCACTACAGGATTCAGAGACCACTCATGAGGCATGAGAACAGTCCTGCTCAATTTGTCCGCTATCACATTGGAACTTCCCAGAATGTGTGTTGTTATCAGAAAGAGATTGGAAGAAATCACCCATTGCCAAACTCTGAGTGCTTCTCAACAAAGTGGGTAAGATTTGGTTCCCTCTTGTTTGTTTATATACCAGATACCAACATGTTGTCTGTCTGAATAGCTACTGTACCAGGAGGAAGGGCATCTTGGAATGCTTGCATCGCCAACAGCACTGCCCTCATTTCCAAAACATCGCTGTTCAAATTGGCTTCCAATTGGGATCACGTGCCTTGCACTGTCTTTCCCAGATAATGCTGCCCCCACCCTATCTGGGAAGCATCCATGGTCACTATGGCTTGGGGCTGAGAAAGAATAAATGGCCAGCCCAAGAGGATCTGATCGAAATGTAGATACCATTTGAGATCCTGTTTGCAGCAGCTGGTAATCATAAATAGATAAGACATTGGATGATGTATCAGAGACCATTGGGATGCTAGTAACCACTGCAGAATTCACATATGGAACCTCGCTAGAGGAACCAGAGTGATTGATGCAGTCATGGAGCCTAAGGTTTGAAGAACAAGTTTTGCTGGAACCCTGTTGCTCTGAAGAATTTGCCTGACTTGAACTCTGATACGTTGTAGTCTTTCTGGAGGTAGGGAAGCAATCCCTGTAATAGTGTCTAAATCAGCACTGATGAAATCCAGTTGCTGAGACGGTTGAAGGCTGGACTTTTCAAAATTTATCATTATGCATAGAGACGTACAAATATTTATGTTGTAGTCTCTTGCCTGTTCTAAAAGACTCATGGTGGTAGCAGTGAGGAGCCAGTCATTGAGATACGGAAAGACTCAAAAACCTTGCAGTCTGAGATGAGCTGTGACCACTGCCATGCATTTGGTGAATACCCTGGGGGCTGTGGAAGCGTAGAAACCTTCTGGAGCTTTTTTCCATTTTTATGTGGTAATAAGCATCTTGGAGGTCTACAGAGCACATCCAGTTGCCTTGTTCCAAAAACAGAAGTATGGACTGGACCAAGACCATCTGGAATTTGGTTTGCTGAACTGCCTTGTTGAACTGGCTGAGATCCAAAATGGGTCTCCAGTCCCCTGCTTTTTTTGGGCACTAAAAAAAATCTTGAGTAAACCTCCGAGCCTGTTTGGCCTGGAGGGACTTTTTGGATGACTCTTTTTTGGAGCAGTTTTTGAATTTATAAGACTGCTGCTTACCTTTGATTGGGTGGAACATCTGGGATTTTTTTCTGTGGTTTGGGACTTAAACAGTGGGATTTTGTAACCTTTGGATATTATCCCCTGCACCCATTTGTCCAAAATTATTAATTGCCAGGCAGGTAGATGCAAGGATAATCACCCTCTGACTGCCTCCAGAGGGTGGCAATTAGGCCCCCCTTTAGTGATGCTGATAGGAAGTTCCAGAGAAAGATTCTTTGGACCCCTGATTCTGCAGTCCATTACTGCCCCTAGGTCATCATCTTCCACTGCTTCCCCCTCTGCCACAGGATAAGTCTTTGCCTCAATAGTCTTGGAAAGGTCCTTTGGATTTTTTAAACCATAGTCTCCCACTTCTTTGGTTCCTAGAATAAGGCCTCTGTGGAGTGGAAAAATGTATGCCTATGGCAGATAGGGTCTTACCATCTTTCTCACATCTGGCTACAGTGTGTTATACCTTTGGGCAAAAAGGATGGATCTGTCAAAAAGAGAATTGATGAATGATGCTTTAAACGTCTCCGCAAGGTCACACAAGCACATCCAGAAATGCCTTTTAATGGCTATGCCTGAACCCGCTGCTCTAGTCATCCTTTCAGCTGCATGAGCAATGAGCCTCATGGACGAATTGGAGATAGTATCAATGGCTGCAAGTCGAGAGGAAACTTTGTCATGGACCCTTTCAGTCACTACTCCTGAGAGACTATTTGAAAGTTCTTTAATCAAATCTCTGTGTAATCTAGTATAGTGTGACATATAATCCAAGGACCTTATAGTGAAGGTCACTGAAGCATAAACATGCTTCCCAAATCTATCCAATGTCCTAGACTCCATGTTAGGAGGATGGATAGTCTGACTACCTTCAGCGAGTTCCTTTTTTGTGGCGACCACTATCACCATGGCATCAACAGGAATCCCTTCAGACCAATGCGGTGCATCTTTAGGTGCCGATAAAATCTGGTCAGGTCTCTTGGAGATTATGGAGTCAGGCATTTTCCATGACTGCTGAGTGAAATAGATGGCTGGGCATGAAAAGCCTTCAGGTATACAGATTCCTTCGAGTAAGGTTGAATGGAAGACCAGCCACCACTCTGTTTTAGGATTCCTAGGATGTCAACAAAGAAAACATCAGGGCATGACCTGGGGGAACCTTCCTCCTTATCAAAATCAGTATCTTTTGTAAAGGACTCTTCTGAGGAGTCCAGGTGCTTCCTCCTGCACTTCTTCACAGGGACTTCCTTGGGGGGGGTGATCCAGGAAAGTGTATGAAGAGGTGGCCACTAAAGTGGGAGTCACCTGGGACTTTGGTGCCCTCTGTCCTGGGTGTGAGACTGATGGTAGCTCAGGTCCAGAGGAGGTAGAAATCTGTTCTGACAGGGATGGCAAAGACTGAGAGTCCTCAATGGACAATGCCTTCTCCATTATCCCAAAGGCTGCCCCCATAGAGAGATGGGAGCCTGAAACTGAACAGGACTCCTTCAGAACCAGGGTCACACCTCACACTGAGGAAGCAGCCTCTGGAACAGAAGCCTGGGTTGGTCCAACAAAGGCCAAGGTGCCAAGGGACATGGATGGTTCCGAGTGAAAAGAAATTGATCCAAGCCCCTTGGACCTGACAAGAGAATCATGACCACTGGAGACCTCCAGTGGCAAAGGCTTGGAGGAACTCAAGACAACTCTCAGAACCAGAGATGAGGATGCTACCAGAAGTGAAGCAGTCAATGCCAGAGGGGTCAGAACCGAGGGCTCCAAGGTCTTGATAGGAGTTGGAGGAGGAGGGTATGGAGGAGTTATAGCTTGGCTAGTTCGAAGGCCAGTGTGGCTACAAACTGAGGCTAACCCCCTAGCTGCCAGGAGCTGATCCACCAGTCTTAATATATCGGCCTCAGAAAGACTGTGAGTAGATCAAATAGAAGATGAAGAGGGAGATCTAGGAGGGTCTTGCTTCCATAAATTGGCTGGGTGACATGTCTTTGAATGGGTCAATGGAATTAGAGTATGTAATTCCTGGTAGTTGAGATAGCTTCAGCACAGAGGAATCTGTCAGTGCAGAAGCAGAAGTTGTTTTCAGTTCGGAGGGGAGCTTGGGTCTCAAAGCAGATAAATCCTCCAGTGCTGAGGAGCTCTTTGGTACCGAGGGTGACTTATGCAACTTCTTAGTTGGTTCCGAAGACCTTGGAACCAAAGAAGACCTTTTCCATGAAACAGAGGAAGATGATGAGGAAGTGCTAGTTTCAGGTCTAGGCTCAGATAATGCCTCGTTGAAATTAGTTTTAAGAAGTCCTTTTGATATTAATTTGTTCTTTCTTTCTTTCTTTCTTTCTTTCTTTCTTTCTTTCTTTCAGTCAGGGTTCATGTGGAGAACCTGTGATTTCCCCAGACAATAGACACTTAATGAAGGACTGTCAGAATTAGGCATCTTGCCTTCACAATTTTGGCACCTTTTAAAACCTGAGGTGCCTTTACTAGACCTGGCAGGAGAAGGTTGCTTTTGATCAGCCATTGTGAAATAGGAATAACTGTAGCAACAGCTGTGTGACAAAGGAGATCGAGAGATGAAAAATTCAAAGGATTTTTTTTTAAATGAAAAAAAATTACAGAAGAAAAATTACAGAAAAATACCAGCAATGGTAAAACAGAATACCTAAACGGTAATGGGAAGAAAGTACCAGCAATGGTAAAACAGAATACCTAAACGGTAATAGGAAGAAAGTACCAGAAATGGTAAAACAGAATACCTAAACGGTAATGGGAAGAAAGTACCAGCAATGGTAAAACAGAATACCTAAACGGTAATAGGAAGAAAGTACCAGCAATGGTAAAACAGAATACCTAAACGGTAATAGGAAGAAAGTACCAGCAATGGTAAAACAGAATACCTAAACGGTAATGGGAAGAAAGTACCAGCAATGGTAAAACAGAATACCTAAAAGGTAATGGGAAGAAAGTACCAGCAATGGTAAAACAGAATACCTAAAAGGTAATGGGAAGAAAGTACCAGCAATGGTAAAACAGAATACCTAAACGGTAATGGGAAGAAAGTACCAGCAATGGTAAAACAGAATACCTAAAAGGTAATGGGAAGAAAGTACCAGCAATGGTAAAACAGAATACCTAAACGGTAATGGGAAGAAAGTACCAGCAATGGTAAAACAGAATACCTAAACGGTAATAGGAAGAAAGTACCAGCAATGGTAAAACAGAATACCTAAAAGGTAATGGGAAGAAAGTACCAGCAATGGTAAAACAGAATACCTAAAAGGTAATGGGAAGAAAGTACCAGCAATGGTAAAACAGAATACCTAAAAGGTAATGGGAAGAAAGTACCAGCAATGGTAAAACAGAATACCTAAAAGGTAATGGGAAGAAAGTACCAGCAATGGTAAAACAGAATACCTAAAAGGTAATGGGAAGAAAGTACCAGCAATGGTAAAACAGAATACCTAAAAGGTAATGGGAAGAAAGTACCAGCAATGGTAAAACAGAATACCTAAAAGGTAATGGGAAGAAAGTACCAGCAATGGTAAAACAGAATACCTAAAAGGTAATGGGAAGAAAGTACCAGCAATGGTAAAACAGAATACCTAAAAGGTAATGGGAAGAAAGTACCAGCAATGGTAAAACAGAATACCTAAAAGGTAATGGGAAGAAAGTACCAGCAATGGTAAAACAGAATACCTAAAAGGTAATGGGAAGAAAGTACCAGCAATGGTAAAACAGAATACCTAAAAGGTAATGGGAAGAAAGTACCAGCAATGGTAAAACAGAATACCTAAAAGGTAATGGGAAGAAAGTACCAGCAATGGTAAAACAGAATACCTAAAAGGTAATGGGAAGAAAGTACCAGCAATGGTAAAACAGAATACCTAAAAGGTAATGGGAAGAAAGTACCAGCAATGGTAAAACAGAATACCTAAAAGGTAATGGGAAGAAAGTACCAGCAATGGTAAAACAGAATACCTAAAAGGTAATGGGAAGAAAGTACCAGCAATGGTAAAACAGAATACCTAAAAGGTAATGGGAAGAAAGTACCAGCAATGGTAAAACAGAATACCTAAAAGGTAATGGGAAGAAAGTACCAGCAATGGTAAAACAGAATACCTAAAAGGTAATGGGAAGAAAGTACCAGCAATGGTAAAACAGAATACCTAAAAGGTAATGGGAAGAAAGTACCAGCAATGGTAAAACAGAATACCTAAAAGGTAATGGGAAGAAAGTACCAGCAATGGTAAAACAGAATACCTAAAAGGTAATGGGAAGAAAGTACCAGCAATGGTAAAACAGAATACCTAAAAGGTAATGGGAAGAAAGTACCAGCAATGGTAAAACAGAATACCTAAAAGGTAATGGGAAGAAAGTACCAGCAATGGTAAAACAGAATACCTAAAAGGTAATGGGAAGAAAGTACCAGCAATGGTAAAACAGAATACCTAAAAGGTAATGGGAAGAAAGTACCAGCAATGGTAAAACAGAATACCTAAAAGGTAATGGGAAGAAAGTACCAGCAATGGTAAAACAGAATACCTAAAAGGTAATGGGAAGAAAGTACCAGCAATGGTAAAACAGAATACCTAAAAGGTAATGGGAAGAAAGTACCAGCAATGGTAAAACAGAATACCTAAAAGGTAATGGGAAGAAAGTACCAGCAATGGTAAAACAGAATACCTAAAAGGTAATGGGAAGAAAGTACCAGCAATGGTAAAACAGAATACCTAAAAGGTAATGGGAAGAAAGTACCAGCAATGGTAAAACAGAATACCTAAAAGGTAATGGGAAGAAAGTACCAGCAATGGTAAAACAGAATACCTAAAAGGTAATGGGAAGAAAGTACCAGCAATGGTAAAACAGAATACCTAAAAGGTAATGGGAAGAAAGTACCAGCAATGGTAAAACAGAATACCTAAAAGGTAATGGGAAGAAAGTACCAGCAATGGTAAAACAGAATACCTAAAAGGTAATGGGAAGAAAGTACCAGCAATGGTAAAACAGAATACCTAAAAGGTAATGGGAAGAAAGTACCAGCAATGGTAAAACAGAATACCTAAAAGGTAATGGGAAGAAAGTACCAGCAATGGTAAAACAGAATACCTAAAAGGTAATGGGAAGAAAGTACCAGCAATGGTAAAACAGAATACCTAAAAGGTAATGGGAAGAAAGTACCAGCAATGGTAAAACAGAATACCTAAAAGGTAATGGGAAGAAAGTACCAGCAATGGTAAAACAGAATACCTAAAAGGTAATGGGAAGAAAGTACCAGCAATGGTAAAACAGAATACCTAAAAGGTAATGGGAAGAAAGTACCAGCAATGGTAAAACAGAATACCTAAAAGGTAATGGGAAGAAAGTACCAGCAATGGTAAAACAGAATACCTAAAAGGTAATGGGAAGAAAGTACCAGCAATGGTAAAACAGAATACCTAAAAGGTAATGGGAAGAAAGTACCAGCAATGGTAAAACAGAATACCTAAAAGGTAATGGGAAGAAAGTACCAGCAATGGTAAAACAGAATACCTAAAAGGTAATGGGAAGAAAGTACCAGCAATGGTAAAACAGAATACCTAAAAGGTAATGGGAAGAAAGTACCAGCAATGGTAAAACAGAATACCTAAAAGGTAATGGGAAGAAAGTACCAGCAATGGTAAAACAGAATACCTAAAAGGTAATGGGAAGAAAGTACCAGCAATGGTAAAACAGAATACCTAAAAGGTAATGGGAAGAAAGTACCAGCAATGGTAAAACAGAATACCTAAAAGGTAATGGGAAGAAAGTACCAGCAATGGTAAAACAGAATACCTAAAAGGTAATGGGAAGAAAGTACCAGCAATGGTAAAACAGAATACCTAAAAGGTAATGGGAAGAAAGTACCAGCAATGGTAAAACAGAATACCTAAAAGGTAATGGGAAGAAAGTACCAGCAATGGTAAAACAGAATACCTAAAAGGTAATGGGAAGAAAGTACCAGCAATGGTAAAACAGAATACCTAAAAGGTAATGGGAAGAAAGTACCAGCAATGGTAAAACAGAATACCTAAAAGGTAATGGGAAGAAAGTACCAGCAATGGTAAAACAGAATACCTAAAAGGTAATGGGAAGAAAGTACCAGCAATGGTAAAACAGAATACCTAAAAGGTAATGGGAAGAAAGTACCAGCAATGGTAAAACAGAATACCTAAAAGGTAATGGGAAGAAAGTACCAGCAATGGTAAAACAGAATACCTAAAAGGTAATGGGAAGAAAGTACCAGCAATGGTAAAACAGAATACCTAAAAGGTAATGGGAAGAAAGTACCAGCAATGGTAAAACAGAATACCTAAAAGGTAATGGGAAGAAAGTACCAGCAATGGTAAAACAGAATACCTAAAAGGTAATGGGAAGAAAGTACCAGCAATGGTAAAACAGAATACCTAAAAGGTAATGGGAAGAAAGTACCAGCAATGGTAAAACAGAATACCTAAAAGGTAATGGGAAGAAAGTACCAGCAATGGTAAAACAGAATACCTAAAAGGTAATGGGAAGAAAGTACCAGCAATGGTAAAACAGAATACCTAAAAGGTAATGGGAAGAAAGTACCAGCAATGGTAAAACAGAATACCTAAAAGGTAATGGGAAGAAAGTACCAGCAATGGTAAAACAGAATACCTAAAAGGTAATGGGAAGAAAGTACCAGCAATGGTAAAACAGAATACCTAAAAGGTAATGGGAAGAAAGTACCAGCAATGGTAAAACAGAATACCTAAAAGGTAATGGGAAGAAAGTACCAGCAATGGTAAAACAGAATACCTAAAAGGTAATGGGAAGAAAGTACCAGCAATGGTAAAACAGAATACCTAAAAGGTAATGGGAAGAAAGTACCAGCAATGGTAAAACAGAATACCTAAAAGGTAATGGGAAGAAAGTACCAGCAATGGTAAAACAGAATACCTAAAAGGTAATGGGAAGAAAGTACCAGCAATGGTAAAACAGAATACCTAAAAGGTAATGGGAAGAAAGTACCAGCAATGGTAAAACAGAATACCTAAAAGGTAATGGGAAGAAAGTACCAGCAATGGTAAAACAGAATACCTAAAAGGTAATGGGAAGAAAGTACCAGCAATGGTAAAACAGAATACCTAAAAGGTAATGGGAAGAAAGTACCAGCAATGGTAAAACAGAATACCTAAAAGGTAATGGGAAGAAAGTACCAGCAATGGTAAAACAGAATACCTAAAAGGTAATGGGAAGAAAGTACCAGATGGTAAAACAGAATACCTAAAAGGTAATGGGAAGAAAGTATCAGCAATGGTAAAACAGAATACCTAAAAGGTAATGGGAAGAAAGTATCAGCAATGGTAAAACAGAATACCTAAACGGTAATAGGAAGAAAGTACCAGCAATGGTAAAACAGAATACCTAAAAGGTAATGGGAAGAAAGTACCAGCAATGGTAAAACAGAATACCTAAAAGGTAATGGGAAGAAAGTACCAGCAATGGTAAAACAGAATACCTAAAAGGTAATGGGAAGAAAGTATCAGCAATGGTACTTAAACTCTACCAATGGTAGGAAAGGAAAAGAAGCAGGATAAAGTTAAGAGGAGCGGGTAGATAGCGTGAGAGGGAACTAGACATATTTATAAGGAATAAAGAATAAATTCATAGAGGAAAAATGTTAAAGAATTACTCACGGTTATAGCCAAGGCTCGAGAGAAGGAAGCTAATGTGTCTTGTCTTCGAAGTGGCAAACCAGATTGGGGTAATCTCTGCGAGGAGCATTATGGGCAGTGCCTGGCTTGAGTGTTTGGAGAGCAAGAGTTGGAAGATGTGGCCAAGTCGGTTCCGAGGTTCAGAACCAAATCCACTGTCAAGGATTGGGTGAAGATTGACAACATCAGATCACAAGTTACATCACAGCAGTATGGAATGAGTCCCCAAAGTAAGGAGAATAAGGAAGATCAGGAGACATTTGAAGAAGAAATATGGACACGAGAAAGAAAAAGTTTAATATGGTGCAATATTTATGCAAAGGAGAAAGCAAAACTAATCAATGCAAAAACAGCAGCACCAAAGATGTTTGAAGAGAAGTATAGACAAAGGCATCCGGATATCGAAAATGTTACAATACAAAAAATAAGAGAACAAAGAAGAAACGCAGACAAGAGGATAAGTAATGGAGAAGTTAAAGAAACAGAAAATGAGGTTATGGAGTACCTGTGAAGTAAAGGATTTAATGTAGAAAATCTAACTCAGAAAACACCACAGCAGGATAGAGTAATGGATCCCCAAATTAAAGAGAAACCAGTGGAGTTCAAGGGAAACAGGTACTGACTTTGAGGGAACATGGGGAACATTCTTGGCTAGGCTTATTAAAAGGGCCTCCCGGCCAATATACAAGTATCATCCTATGAACGAGAAACATCTGATCACTTGCCATGTGATGATACTTTGGAGTCTTCTAAAGGAAACCAGTACAAATGTTCAGTTGAGGTTGCACAGCAAGGGCAGGAACAGGAAACTGTGGCAACTCTGATATAGTCAATGTTGTGGAGGGAAGGCCAGTCAGTTTCCATATATGCAAAGCAATGGATGAGACAGGATGAAACTGAAGAGAATATGGCACAGGAAGATTATCTCAATATTTCTATAGAATGCCCACAGGAAATAGAGAACAAAGAATGTGCTCTCAGTTTAGAAGAAAATGATCTAAAAGAAGAGTTGCTTGATTTAATAGAGAAGGGCAGACATACTAAGATCAATGAAAGAAACAGACTGCAGAAAATAAATAAAACCCAAAAAGTTACAAGTTTGATTAAACAAAGGAGCACAGTAATTAGGACTGTCCATAGAGATTCATTCAATATAACAGATGTAAACATGATATATTACTGTACAGCTAAATTAATAACAGATTAAGTCTTACCACAAAAACACAGGATAGTAAGGGAAAGGAAGGGAAGAAATTGAATGCCACCATGGAAGTATCAAATAGTGAAAACTATAAAGTAATTAAGACAAGAAGTGATACTGTTGGAAGAGTATAGGAGAGGGACCAGATCAAGAAAAATACTCAGAAAGATAGACGTGATAAAACTAACGAGCTGTATCAGAACAGATCAGGATCTATCACGCAATACCACAAATAAATTAAAAATATCAGCACATGCAGAAAAACTTAGAAGATATGCAGATAAATATAAAGGAAAAGTACAAAATAACCAATGTATTTATGACCCAAAAAAGTTTTATACAGAATTGTGAAACAAGGTAAAAGGAATTGACACACCTCCAAAAAAAAGAAGAAATAGATATGTTTTGGAGAAATTTCTATGAAGACCTTGTGGAACATAATAAAGATGCTACATGGATAGAAGTAAAAGAAAGAATAAGAAGTTCAAATGTATAGGATACAAAATGGGATGAAGAAACAGCCAGAGAAATTGAAACAACTTGAGAAAATCTCCTAACCAGAAAACCCCCGGGCCAGATGCAGTACCTAACTTCTGGATAAAAAGTATGAAAATCTTTACATGAAAATTTAGCCATGAGTAAAAACTATTTATATGCGCACATAGAACAGACACCAGCCTGGTTAACAAGAAGAAAAACAATTCTAGTACTTAAGAGCGAACCTGCAACCTGTCCTAAAAACGAAAGACCAATAACTTGCCTTCCAACAATGTATAAACTTTACACTGTAATTGAAGGAGATACAAGTTTATAGTCATTTAGAAGAAAACTCAAAGCAAGGCAATAGAGCAGAAAGGTAAAAAAAAAAAAAAAAAAAAGTCATATGGAATAAAGGATTATTTGCTGTTAAATACATTCATAATGGAAAATTGTAAAAAGGGGAAAAGTCTAGGCATGGCATGGATAGACTACAAAAAAGCATTTCACAGTATCCCACATTCACGGATAAAGTAGTGCTTAAAATGTATACACCCTACTCTGATTGATTACATTACAATGACCATGTAAGAGGCAAACCATTTTGCAGTTAAGGCATGATAAAGGACAAATTACTATTCCAGGGATAAAACTTCAAAGAGGGATATTCCAGGGTGACTGTCACCACTGCTATTCTGTCTTGCACTTAATCGATTAAGTTGTCTACTTAACAGATTAGGCCATGGCTATAACTTGGCTCAAAGAAAACAACAGTGTAAAGACTTCTCATATTCTTTTTGTCGATGATTTAAATCTGTATAGCTCATCAGATGAGGAAAAGAAAGCACAACTGCAAGAGGTCAAAACTTTTTCAGATGATATAAGAATATAATTTGGTCTTAATAAATGTGCAAAATCAACCTTTAAAGCAGGAAAGCTACACCACCAAGAGAACATCAGTTTGGGACAGGAATGTGATATAAAAGAACTTGAACAACAGGGACTGTATAAATATTTGGGAATTGAAGAAGGATCAACAATGAAACATGAGCAAATGCAAACAAGACTTATTAAAGAATATTTTAAAAGACTAAAATTGATACTGAAAACACCATTGACATCTAGGAACAAAGTCCAAGCTATAAACCAATTTGCTTTTCCTGTCCTAGCTTACAGTTTTGGAGTGATTGATGGGCCCCAAAAGGTGTTAGGTTAGACAGGAAAACAAGGATGTTTCATGCTCATCAAATGATCTATAAAAATCAGTGCATACGAAGATTATATTATTCCCCATTCTGAAGGAGGCATGGGCCTCGTCGAAATGTATAACATGTATAGATCTGCAGTCGTGGGACTGCATACATATCTGCTGATTTAATAAGACCGAAAGTAGTGAAAGTTTTAAAACATGAGGAGAATAAGTCTAAGATGATTTCCTTGCTTAGTTTAGCAGAAGCATATCGGCGTCAAGTGAGAATGGAAATCAAACCTGAAGTAGATAAAAATCAGGCAGCAAATGAATGTGTCAAAAAAAACAAAAACAAAACAAAAAAAAAACAAATATAAGGTGAAGGATAAGATGAGAAGGCAAGAAATGGGGAAAATCCATAAACACAGTTGCAAGTATACAAAGCTCTTGGAACAAGCTTATGTTGATCAGGATCAAATGCAAAGATGGTTAAGGAGAGGTAGATTTAAAACAAAAGATGAAAGGTTAATATTGGTAGCCCAAGATAGTGGACTATGTACACGTTGGTTGACAAAATTGATTGAACATGTGGGAGAAATGGACAAATGTAGGTTTTGTAAAACAGAATTGGAAACAGTCACACATCTTGTAGCTGGATGTGATATATGAATGGCAGAAGGACTTTATACTTAAAGGCATAATAATGTGGCAAGACTCTTGCATTGGGGATTGTGCAAACATTATGGTACTGAAGTTTCTGAAGAACACTAGAAACATGAGCCAGGAAGCATCATAGAAAATGATGAAGTTTATATCATATGGGCTCACCCCTTACCAACAGTTCAAAAAACAGATGCGAGAAAACCAGATATAGTAGTCCATGATAAGAAGACCAAATTAGCATTGATCATTGAAATTCCTATACCCAGTGAATACAATATCTTACATACAGAGAGACACAAAGTCATAACATACCAGGATTTGCAGGCAGAAATGAGGGCAATGTGGAAGAAGGATACCCAGACAGTCCCAGTAGTAGTAGTAGTAGCAGGAGCAATGGGTCTTATAAAAAAGAATTTACAATCGTACTTAGATATGTTACCGATGGTAGCATTGTCGCCTCACAGTAAGACGCTGTCCGGTTCGATTCACAGCTAGAGTGTCTTCTGGGTGGAGACATGCATGAATGGGCGTACCTTCGTTGAAGGCTGTGCGTCAGGGCCGGTAACTCAGCACATAAAAATCAACTACCAATCATTAGAGGACCGGAGTTCCGCTGTGGCGACCCCTAACTGGGAAAAGCCGAAAGACACAAACAAACTTAGATATGTTACCAATATATATAACTCCATATGAATTGCAGAAGGAGTCATTGTTGGGCACATTGCGGGTGCTGTGAAGACCAATTCTGGCTAGCATCAAAGATTGAAACAATACTAATTTCATGAACTTTAACCGTACTTTGACTTAGGAATGGGGTCCATTCCCATCATGGTATTAGAAACCCAAAAGACTTGGAGAAATTTAAAAAGGGGATAGACCAGAAGATACAGCAAACCTAATTGCTGATAAATCAAGCTCTAACATTATTCCTCCCTCCCCCTCACCCTCCTTTTAGGAAATACCATCAAATATAACCTACTTTGTCTTTCAGCTTTTCCCGGTTAGGGGTTGCCACAGTGGATCACCAGTCCACAGACTGATTGACTGTGGTGTTTTTCTTCACAGAAGGCACACACATAAACATACACACACCTACCTACATGTCTTTAAAACTCACTCGACCACAGGGAGGACATGCACACTCCGCACAGAAGATGCTCCAGCCGAGAATCAAACCGGAGTACTTCTTGCTGTGAGGCGACAACGTTAACAGCTTCACCACCACGGCCTATCACTAGGGAAAAGGTACTTGATACTATCACTAAGGCCAAGAACACTGAATTAATGGGCCCAAACAATATCCCAGCATGCATTCTAAATAGCATGAAACATGACCTATCAGACCCTCTGCAATTGCTATTCAATAGTAGCCTCCAAATAAGTTATGTACCTCACTGATGAAGAACAGCAACTATCATCTCTTTGCACAAACATGGGCCATCTACAGACACTGGAAACTGAAAATCTATATGTCTCACTAGTGTTGTATGCAAAGCCAAGGAAAAAATTATGAGCAATAATGACATGGGAAATCTCCAAAATGGACCCAACCCAGCTTGGTTTCATCAGGGCAGGTCATGCCTACATAACCTGGTGGACTTCATTGGGAAGTTCACCAAAGCAGTGGAAGAGTGCAAAATGATTCACACTGCCTACATTGACTTCACCAAGGTATTTTACACAATACCTCACTCAGGCATTGTTGACAAACTCAAGAGGTTAGGTATAAACCCTTATGTCACCCAGTGGATAGCCTGCTGGCTCACAGGCAGGACACAAGAAGTTAGAATTGGTGAGTCCACCTCTACAAAGAGGCCAGTCACAAATGGAGTCCCTCAGGGATCGGTCATGGGACCACTGATTTTTTTGGTGTTTGCTTTTATTAAGTCAATAAAGTGAATACATTTGCAGACAATTGCCAATTTGGAGTAGTCATCAAATCCCTCAGCAACACAAATGTTCTCCAGAAAGGGCCAACTCAGACAAATAACTGGTGTCAGAGTCATGGACTAAAACTAAAAACAAGAAATGCATAGGTGTGTCCTTCAGGAAGTTCATAGGTTCATACTAGGCTATCTGCCCTGGGGCAATTATAAGCCTAGCCCGATTCTGTATGGCTTACGCCACCCCTTGATTTGAGTATACTGTGCCCTTTTTAAGGTTTAGTTTACTGTGCCTCTGTCTAATAGTGACATGGGAGTAATCCCTGGGACAAACCTACGATCCCCCATCCACCTATCGAGATTCTTCTTGAAGAGATTCAGTGAGGTGCTCTGCCTCACATGAACTGGAATTCTATTCCAGAGCGAAGGGAGCCTCTGGGTTAAGAACCTGTCACTCCAGCAAGTTCTATTTATTTCTGAGCTGAGGTTCAAGTCCCTCGAGGGTGTGGCTCTAAGGGATTTAGATTTATTGAGGTGGAGCATGTCCATTAATTCTGGATTTGACATAGCTTTGTATGTCAGGCATAGATCGCCTCGAATTAGGCGGTATGCAACTGAGTAGAGCTGGAGTTTTTTTAACCGAGCAGCATATGGCATCTGTTTGAGACCCTTGATCCTCTTGGTGAGATACTTTTGGGGTCTTTCTAATTGCTGCAGGTGTCGGGTAAGGTACATCCCAAAAGGGGCATTGTATTCTATGATGGGCCTGATGAGGGATGAATAAAGGGGCACGATTACCTCTCTTGATCTAGATGTGAAACCCTTCGTGATGAGGTGGGCTATGTAGAAGGTCTTTCTAACCACTTTGGCAATGTGGTTTTCAAAGGAGAGATTGCTATCAACTTGGGTCCCCAGGTCCCTAATAACTTTCTCTGTACTTAATGGGTTTCCGCCTATGTGGTAATTTGTGGGCACATTGTTTTTGCTGGCACCAGTTATCTGTCTCTGTGAGATCTTTTTGAAGGATGTTTGTGTCAGCTGGAGAGTTGATTATGGCACCCAGTTTGCAGTCATCTGCGAACTTGGTGAGCCATGGTCCTCCCACGTTTGCCTGTACCTCGGAAAAGTATATACCGAACAAGAGTGGTCCCAGGACAGAACCCTGTGGGATGCCACTTGTGACCGGTTTTGAGTCTGACATGGCTCCAGCAACTCTCACTCTGTGGGTTCTGTCTTTGAGCCAGTTTGCGACCCATCTTGTGACATAGGGGTTTATATTTAAGCTGGATAGCTTATCTATGATGCCAGAGTGGGGTATTGTGTCAAATGCCTTTGCAAGGTCCAGATAGGCTGTGTGGACTACCTTTCCTTCATCTATGGCTTTGGTGACTGTTTTGAGGAAGTCAGCCAGGTTCAAAAGGCAGGATCTGCCCTTGACAAAGCCGAACTGGGTAGGATCTAGTGTCTGTAGGTCCCCAATGTCTTTGTTTATGAGCTCCATGATGATCCTCTCCATAGCCTTGCAGACTAAGCTAGTCAGGCTTATGGGGCAATAGTTTCCAGGGTCCATAGAGGCTCCACCTTTGTGGAGTGGGACCACTGTTCTGTGGGCACATATCCTGTAGTGAGGCTGAGATTGCATAGCTGTTTTATTTGAGGGATTAGTTCCTCTTGGAGTTCATGTAGGACACAACCTGGGATGCCATCTGGTCCCATGGAAGCAGTGTTTTTTGCTTTGGAGAGGGCAGCCTTCACCTGAGCATCAGAGATGTTTGAGAGGCAGCCCTTTGCCGGGATAGATACTTGCTCTTTTGGGGGTGGAGAAGTTTGCACTGAACCTGTCTGCCAGGATATTGGCGATGTCTGTGGGTTCAGTGTATTTTTTGTCATTTAGAATCAACTCAGAACAAGTCTAGGAGTTGCATCCCAGGTTTCTAACATAACTGAAAAAAAGCCTTATGATTGTCTTTGGTGTCCTGTGCAATTTTTCTCTCGAAGCTGGCCTTGGAGGATTTTATGAGGGATCGTAATTTTTTGCTAGTACTGATCAGAGATGCCTTCCCTATTAGGGATTTTGCTCTATCATGTAGTAGCTTCCTCCTTCTGTTGTACAGTTTATTTATGGCAGGGGTCCACCAGACTGGACGTCTGCCTTTGGATGATTGGGTCTTATGCACCCCTGGTAAACATCATATTGACAACACACCCCTAAGAGTTCACCCAGTAGTCACAAAAGTAGAGACACACAAACAGTAATCTAGCCTTTCACCATCATGTGTCTACAAGTAGTGACAAAATAATTCTATGTTGTGCAACTTAAAATTAAGGAGATCTATGCCTGGCATACAGGGCATCATCAGACTCCACCTTGATAGACCTCCTGCATATCTGCAAAACAAACAGCACCAAAATTACCTGTTCTAAAGACTTAAACCTTACCTGTGATATAAATAGGACACGCTGTACAAAGAGATATACATTCCCAGAGACTACCACTTCTCTGGGACAGGCTCAAAATCCATGTGAAGCAGACTTCCTCCCAAGCCAATTCAAGTGTAACCTGGACAATTGGATAAGGAACAAAAAATGTACCCTTGGTTTGTCACAGGCAGCCTGTAAATGTTTCACCTCCCAGATCCCTGCTTGTAAATACTTCATTTCTCAAGCCTCTGCTTACACTTATCTAGTGTACCAGAACTTGTCAGAGATTTGGGATACATGGCTAGATTTAAAAAAGGCTCTTGTGGTTGTTCTCCTAATACACATCTATGAACCTATAAGTAAAACATTCATTTTTCAGGTGGGGAAGCCTCACTGTACCCTACATGTGTGATGTCATACATCCTATACATCTTGTTAATTATATAAAACATCTGAGACTGCACTAATCCTTCACTGATCAAGGAGACACAGCAAATCTAGTGGCTTAATTCATCTCAAATGTCACCCCCACTCCTTCCTGACTACCCCCTGTTAAATCCGTACTAGCATAACCCCCAACTATTATCAGGGATCAGGTTCTGGTGGCACTCATTAAGGCAAAAAGCAAACACTGTCTCAATGCACTTCAACGATATCATCTGGTTGCCTCCTGAATAATCTAAAACATGACCTATAAGGACCACTTGAGGCAGTCTTCATCTACAGCCTCAAAACAGGTTGCATACCAAGTGAATGGTGGACCACAACTGTCACCCCTCTACATAAGAACATATCATCAACCGACATCAGAAACTGCAGACCCGTGAGCCTGACAATTCTAATATGCAAAGACATGGAAATGAAGGACATTGGCCCCATCCCAGATTGGCTTTCTTAAGGTAAGGTTGTGTTTACTAAACCTAGTTAATTTCTTACAGAAGGTCACCAAGGCAATAGCAATGAGAGTGAAACAGTGCATATCGCAACTTCGCTAAGAGATATGACACAATACCTCACTTGGGCATTGTTGATAAATGGAATTGTTAAGTGAAATTTCCCAGAGATGGTCTTCACCTGTCACCACTGGGTTTCCGGATCCTGGCCAAGGCTCTCACCTCCCTCATTGTGCCATTTTTAGGTAATGTCCCAAAGACAAAGCTTCTAACATAAAAGTTCTGTCTAAAAGCAAATTGAAGGTCTGCTGCTTAACACTAGGAGCCTAAACCTGAAAATAGACTCAGTGGAAGCGCTACTTGCATTGGAAGATGCTGATGTCTGTTCAGTCACAGAAACGTGGTTCAGGGCTGCAGAGAGCACCCCTGCCTTACCAGGCTATACCTCATTCCACACATTCTGACCCCAAAATGAGATCAGGAAGACTAAGGGTGGTAGAGTCTCTATCTTCATTGAGGACAGGCACACCTCCAGACTGGTCTGCCAGCATGATACACTGGAACTACTTCAGGTACAATTGACAGTTGGCAAAACCCCATCCAAGTTATAGCCAAGTATAGACCCCCCCCATGACTCAAGGACACCCACTCCTTCTACCTGGACCTATTTGACTCCATCAAGGTACCCCCCCCCCTAACACCCTGATCCTTGGTGACTTCAACTACCCCACCACAGACTGGGTGAACTATTCCTGCATCAATGCACGATTCCTTGACTTCATCATTTCTAGCACTCTAGACCAGCTCGTCTCATCCCCCACAAGGGGAGATAACATTCTGGACTTGGTTTTCACCAACATGGGTGACCACTGCACCACTCCTATAATATGTTCTTCACTGATGAGATCAGAACATCGGTCTGTCTCATTTGAAGTTTCTATCCCATCCAACCCCCCCAACCGTAATCAAGCTAAAAAACTTCTCAAAAACTGACTACATCCTACTAAGGGAGGGTATCTGTAGCTTTACACCACTACCTCCCTCAAAGGATGCAGATAACTATGCTGAACAGTACACCAATGCAGCATACAAGCACCTGTACAACTGCATGGACTGAGCCATACCCAATAGAACTAAAACCTGCTCCTCAAGGAAATGCAAACCTGTTTGTTGGACATCCTCTATCAACAGGCTTTACAACAAAAGGAAGAAACTGTTGTCAAAGGGTAAAAAGGAACAAATTCCAAACTGGAAAAACTCACTCCTTAGCCTCAACAGGCAAATTAGATCACCAGTGAAAACCTCCAAGGCCAATTATGAATTGAAATTAGCCTCCATAACAAAGGGAAACCATAAATTATTCAGCTACATCAGGAACCTACGTGGCAAAACCCAGATTTGTTCTGAATTAATACTTAACAGTATCACTTACACTGATCCTGATGACTTAGCCAACCTGCTAGCAGATAGATTCAGTGCAAACGACACCCTCCTGTCCCCCCAAAGGCCCTTTCAACATCCCTGATACTTGTCCCACACCTCACATCTCCATAGATTAAGTGTTACTGGTCCTATCCAAGGCAAAGAACACAGCTTCCATGGGACCTGGTTGTATCTCAGGATGTATTCTCCACCATCTCCAGCAAAAACTGGCTTCACCATTGAGCACCCTATTCAACCACAGCCTAAGTACAGGCTTCATTCCAGCAGAGTGAAGAACTGCCATTGTCATCCCCTTGCACAAAGGTGGTGCCAATACTGACCCTGGAAACTATTGCCCCATTAGCTTGACATGTCTGATCTGTAAAGCCATGGAGCATATTATTATGGATGTCATAAACAAGGACATAGGCAATCTCCAAGCACTTGACCCCCACCAAGTTCGGATTTGTCAAGGGCAGGTCTTGTCTGCTGAACCTGGTTGACTTCTTTGAGACTGTCACTGAGGTCCTGGATGAGGGAAAGTCAGTACATACAGCTTACCTTGGCCTGGCCAAGGCCTTTGACACAATCCCCCACTCAAGTATCATTGAAAAGCTAACGCAACTTGGTGTAAATCCCTGTCTCATCAGGTGGGTGGCCAACTGACTCACCGACAGGATCCTCAAAGTCAAACTAGGCACCTCCACCTCTGATAGCAGACCTGTCACTAGTGGAGTTCCCCAGGGATCTGTCTTGGGACCCTTGCTGTTTGGCATCTATTTCTCAGAGGTCCAGCCAAAGACAAAAGACATGTGGCTGACGACTGTAAGCTGAGTATTGTCATTGACTCCCCAAATGATGTTAACATACTGCAAGAGGATCTCACAGCAACTGATGACTGGTGCCAAAGTCATGGCCTCAAGCTAAATGCAAAAAATGCATCATCATAACATTCGGCAAAAACATAACCCCTGCTGATTACCACATCAATGGCAACCCCTAAGCACACAACCTGTGGTGAGAGGCACTCAGGTTGATAACAACCTCACATTCGACCATCATGTAGCAGCAGTGGTCATAAAAGCCTTTTTCTTGGTTCATCTCATAAGTGAAGGGATCAGAAAAAAGGAGGTTATTGTCTCTCTAAACTCTTCCCTCATTAGACCAATAATTGAGCATAAAGCTCCCTTTTGGGATGTACCCCTCCAAACATCTACACCAACTGGAAAGGACACTGAAATACCTCACAGAGAACCCATGGCCTCCAATACCTGTCCTATGCAGACAGGCT
This sequence comes from Protopterus annectens, assembly GCF_019279795.1. Lineage (NCBI taxonomy): Eukaryota > Metazoa > Chordata > Ceratodontiformes > Protopteridae > Protopterus > Protopterus annectens. The sequence goes on along the minus strand of NC_056741.1, from coordinate 1,401,514,013 downwards.
CAATTCACTATCACTCTACTTGGTATCATACAGATTGCTCAGAGGTGATCTGTGTCTCACCTACAAGGCAGTCTCAGACTCTGCCCTACTAGAGATGCTCCATATCAGTAAGTCTAACCTCTCACACACTACCTGTTCAAAAGGCCTGAATCTAATATGTGACATCAAAAAAAACCTGCTGGAGAGACAGGTTTGTCTCCCAGAGGCTATCCCATTTCTGGAATAGACTTCCCATACATGTCAAACAGAGCACCTCGCTGACCCTCTTCAAACACAACCTTGATGAGTGGATGGGAAACCACAAATTTCTCCCAGGGGTTCAACCTGTGTCCCTCATTAACAGGGGTGACAGGTGCTGACTGAGGTTTGTTTTTTGGGGATAAACTCTTGTCTAGGCTTCTAAGGGCCCCAGTGCCATTAGCCTAGTAACCTCCTATGATCCTATGAACTCTCCAAACTAAGTATACATCCCTACTAACTCTCATGATTGCTGGATGGCTCACTGAAAGGACCGAAGAAGTAAGGATTGGTGAAACCACCTCCACCAAGAGACCGGTCAACAGTGGAGTACCCCAGGGCTCCATGCTGGGCCCGCTCCCAATTGGCATCTACTTTCTGGTAGTCAAGGCTAATGTCAAATTCTTTTGGCTCACTGAGTTCACAGACAACTCTACACTGTGAGCTGTCATAAAATCCCCCATGACAAAACATATTGCAAGAGGGTCTAACAGAAAAATGACTGGTGCCAAAGCCACAGTTTAAAACTCAACATCAAGAAATGCACTATAATTTGTTTGGAAAACTATCTACACATTTTAATTACTCCATCAATAAAAACACCCCTAATAGTCGATCAGGTAGTCATGGATCTGGGAACATATGTAGACAGTAATCTGGTCTTTGACCAACATACAGCAAAGATATTAAGAAAATCTTTCTTGGTTACCCAACCTATTGTTAAGGATATGGCATCCAGGTCCAGGAAAGTTATAGTACCATGCTACTCAGCCCTTATCAGACCCATCATTGGGTACAATGCCCCCTTTGGCATGTAAGTAACCAGACACTTGCAACAGTTGGAAAGCCCACAAAAATTCCTCATCAGGAGAATCCAGGGCATGAATACCCTGTCCTACACAGATTGCCTATAGGCACTGTCTCTATCCTACACACTCCTGATAGGAGATCTATGCCTGGCTTATAAGGCATCCTCAGAACCAGCCCTGATGAGTCTTTCATACATCCAGAAAACAAACAGCATTAGAAACACTAGATTCAAGGATTTGAACTTAATTTATGACACAAATAGACATGCTCCCAAGAGTTTAATCTAAAGAAAAAAAACACATCCTGACCCATGACCTGCTCTCTCATCTTCCAAATGCCTGCCTCCTGCCAAACAGCAATGTACATAAATGGAAACAAAGGAGCCACCAGCATTTGGGAAAATATTATAATCCCTGGCATCATCATCAGGTGTACTCGTATGCAGTTATATCCACAATAACATATTAATAACAGCTTGTTTGTGGAGTTCGACACACAAATTACACCAACAAATGGAAGCAGCAAGCAGTTCAGTCTTCTACTGTCTAGGGAGATTGTCTGACTCCTGGCTGCTCTGTATCATGTAAAGAAAGTATCCGAGAAAATTTGAAATCCTAAGTATTCCACTGTGACACCTTAACATAACTAATCTGATTTATATTTTTAAGATTATGCAACTTGGTGCCTTTAAGTGTCCCATTGTACAGCTTGCATGAACCTCATCAAAAAGCTACAGCTAAACTCCTTCCTATTACCCTGAAACAAGACAAGTGTAGTCTGATAGAGTCCATGCAGACACACACACACACACACACACACACACACACACACACACACACACACACACACACACACACACACACACACACACACTTGACTAAGAAAATACCTAGCTAATTCCCACCTCTTAGAAAACAAACTGTACCACTATATCAAATTAAAATAAAACAGTGAGCTGAAGTAAAACAGACAAAAAATATGTTCTCATATGAAAAACAATCCACTAGCATCACAATTAAAATAGTAAACTTGCAAAACAAGCAAATAAAATTAATAGTATACAACACTACATTCCTTATTCATAAAACACTGCAAAAAGAAATTCACTAAATGTATAATTTATAGCTATGCATTCTCAACACATACAGACACTATAGGAACTGAAAGCAGTCAATCATCATAGTTTGACAGCCTCTCAAAAATAAAAAGTTATACATACCTGTAATAACCAGCTGCCATTAGGTATACATATGGCTTGGTAGTTTCTTCTTCTGCAGAACTCTCCTCAGAAAACACAGCCCAGCACTCATATAACAAAACATGTTCATTTTCCTTGGCACATACCTCAACTGGACCATTGTGCCTTTCAAAAACTCATTCAGTCCAATCTTAAAATAACAAGAAACAATATGAAAAAAATGAAACAAAATGAAAAAAAAACTGCACTAACCCTTCCACTCTATTTTTCTCAACAGAGCTAAAAATTCTTTAGTAAATTCAAAACATGCCTCACCTCCTACAACACCATACCCTGCTTCTCATACAATTAAATTATAATCCACTCAGTGTGAAGCACTTACAGAATGGGACTCTCTCAGTCTCACATATGCAGACTGAACTTCTGTCTCCAGTGCCCCATTAAGCTGAATGGGAACATTTTCACCTCCTTTCACAGTCTCATCAAGCTGAATGGGGACCTTTTCACCCCATTTCACACCTTCTGTGAAATTCTTGTTGACACAAAAGTTTTTTTTTTAACTGAAGCTTCAAGCAATTAATGAACCATGACAGTCACTTAATGATGAAACCGAGCTTATAGTAAAGCATTTCAAAAATTGGCACATTATGGCTTTCCTCATCATACAGTGCAACACATTTTGTAAAGATGCTGTCATTTTTCCTTATAGACTTTAGTGTGCAAGTAACTACAAAATGCTAGTCACAATGTAGGCAATACCATAAATTACAGGAGTTATGAATGTTATGTGAAGACTGAAATGAAAACTAACATTCTGAAGTGATTCTGAGTATGAACACTGAATGTATAGGTTGGCTGCTAATCCAACAATAATTTGCGGACAAGCATATTTCCTTAGGAGCCAAGCATGTGACTATATAACAAGTGTAGTTTAGTAACAAATGACAACTAGAAACAAGAATAAAATCATTAGACTTTACTTTCTATAATATTTTGAGCCAGCATTTATGAGTAATGCAGTTGTTCCTTAGTAGCTTGAATAAAATGATGCATACTGATTCAGAGGTCATTATTAGTCTGCATTACAGAGACACATAAGTGATCAGCAGTATGGTTTCATGCCAGGAAAGAGCACTACAGATGCAATGTTTGCTCTGAGAGTGTTGATGGAGAAATACAGAGAAGGTCAGAAGGAGTTGCATTGTGTCTTTGTAGACTTGGAGAAAGCATATGACAGGGTGCCTAGAGAAGAGTTGTGGTATTGTATGAGGAAGTCGGGAGTGGCAGAGAAGTACGTAAGAGTGGTACAGGATATGTACGAGGGTAGTGTGACAGTGGTGAGGACTGCAGTGGGAGTGACAGATCCGTTTAAGGTGGAGGTGGGATTACATCAAGGATCAGCTCTGAGTCCTTTCTTATTTGCAGTGGTGATGGACAGGTTGACAGATGAGATCAGACAGGAGGCCCCGTGGACTATGATGTTTGCAGATGACATTGTGATCTGTAGTGAGAGTAGGAATCAGGTTGAGGAGACTCTGGAGAGGTGGAGATATGCTCTAGAGAGCAGAGGAATGAGGGTCAGCAGGGCTAAGACAGAATATATGTGTGTAAATGAGAGGGAGGGTAGAGGAATGGTGAGGATGCAAGGAGCAGAGTTGGTAAAGGTGGACGAGTTTAAGTACTTGGGATCAACAGTTCAGAGTAATGGTGAATGTGGAAGAGAGGTGAAGAAGAGAGTACAGGCAGGGTGGAATGGGTGGAGAAGAGTGTCAGGAGTGATTTGTGACAGACAGGTATCGGTAAGAGTGAAAGGGAAGGTCTACAAGAGTGTAGTGAGACCAGCTATGTTATATGGGTTGGAGACAGTGGCATTGACAAAAAGGCAGGAGTCGGAGCTGGATGTCGCAGAGTTAAAGATGTTAAGATTTGCAATCGGTGTGACTAGGATGGATAGGATTAGGAATCGGTATATTAGAGGGTCAGCTCATGTTGGACAGTTTGGAGACAAAGCAAGAGAGACAAGATTGCGTTGGTTTGGACATGTGCTGAGGAGGGATGATGGGTATATTGGGAAAAAGATGCTAAGGATGGAGCTGCCAGGTAAGAGGAATAGAGGAAGGCCTAAGATAAGGTTTATGGACGTGGTGAGAGAGGACATGCAGGCGGTTGGTGTGACAGAGCAAGATGCAGAGGATAGGAAGAAATGGAAAGAGATGATCCGCTGTGGCGACCCCTAACGGGAAAAGCCGAAAGAGAATGATGATTACAGAGACACATAAACCCGGAGAGTTTGTAACATAAAATGTATAGTTAGTCAGGCAAATTTAAGGAGAGCCGATCAACTAACTAATGCGTGAGATATTAATGATCAAAGACTGAAAATGTTTCATGTCCATGGTGTAATTAGGGCCAGACACAGTTGAAGTTGCACACTAGGCAAAGGGTTGCATGTGACCCTTGCTGCTCATTCACCCCTGAATACATGCCTTGGTGCCCCCATCCCCCCATCCTGGTCTCCCCACATCAGCCACTTCTTATTTCATTCTATTCTCAAATGTTTTATTCTTTATCTTTTTCCCTGGATTCCTAGTGTTTTTTTCCTAGCCTTCCAAGAGATTTACTGGTTGCCTAAGAACTGCTTCTTAGAAGTTAGCTTAGGATCAGTGTTACTGCTCTGCTACTGGTGAGACATGGAGCAGAGGGACATTGGTTCTGTGACTGTCAATGGTTGGGCACTGTGCATGGAATTTCTGTGATTGGTCTAGTTGCCATTTTGGTGGCAGTATGTTCACTTTTAATGTTGGACCATTGCAAAGCTTGGCTTACTGTTGTGCCAATCTGCTGTGTGCCATCTAGGGTGTCTACCAAGAGAAGTCTGTAAGAGTTGTATTGACCCCAGGAACATTCGTGGCAATAATGCTTATTGCAAGTAAGCCTGTGAGCTGCTGCACAGGAACCAGCCTGGAATTTGTGTTTCTGTTTTGCTTCTTTTAACAGAAGGAGCAAAGTGTCATTGATTCCCAGCTGTGCATAACTGAAATAAGACCAGCATTAGTTGCCAGGTAGTAGTCAAGAGGAGAATCACCACTATTCACCATTATTGGTGGACCTAATTCTGCCTTGTCACTAAGTACTGATAAGTTAGCCATCTAACTTAACTTCAGAATATCACACAATACTTCATACATAAATCTTCACCATCTACTATTACAGTCTTAAACCAGTGCCATAACAAGCCCTAACCTCCATCCTCTGGTAATATGACCCAGCAGTCTGATCTTACCCCATCTGTGGCCATATTAGGTGTTCTTAAGCAGTGTAGAAACTACCTTAGGCTTACAGACTCTTCACTTCTTCTACTAATTAATGGTATGACCTGTGATCAGTTTCCATATGCCTTAAATATTTATATATATATGTATATATGTATATATGTATATATATATATATATATATATATATATATATATATATATATATATATATATATATATATATATATATATATATATATATATATATATATATATCTTAATATATCTTGCATCAACCCAGTATCAGTAATCATAATACTAACACAACACTACATCAGTTAGAATGCACCACTAACTTACACTGCGGCTGTAAAGAAAATTTTTCTAAACCCTCTGATAGTACACCACAATACCTACTCCTTCTCCACTCACACATAATGCAGCTCACTCACCAAATAGTCACCAGAAAGCCCACAAGGTCCACCAAGTCTGCTTTCACACAAGACAATGTTTTAATCATATCTGACTCTACGATTAAGCAAACTGACTCCACAATCACCAACCATGACAAGAATAGGGTGGCTGTACGCTGTTTGACCAGTGCCAGTATCAGTGTTGTCACAAGAGCCATAAGGCTTTTTAAACCAGACAAATATGACTACAGTCTAGTGATGGTCTATATGTGAGTGAATGACATGATATAGAGAGAGACATGATGGCAGACATGATGGAACTTACTATGCATGTGCTAGAGGCAGAAAAGACACTGGTCTTCAGTAGTATCTTGTCACCACCAGGAATGATACCTAGATAAGTCAATTGGCCTTAACAATTAACTAAGTAGTTGGTGTAATTTTAAGCAGATCTGGTATGTCTCTACCTGTGATTATATGGTAGATAAAACTTCCTGCTTCACCAAGTTTGGCTTACACCTCTTATACCACAGCTTCCAAATACTGGGTAAAGTCTTTGCTGCCTCCATAATGCCTTTATTAAGTAGAGTTTCCCTACTTGACATTCCTACATAGCAAGATCAAACTCAAATTCAGACAACATCATGGTGGCACTACTCAATGCTATGGCTCTAAGCAGAAAGATGGCTAAACCCAAGCACTTCTTACATCTCAAATGCATCCATATTTGAATAGGCACAAAGACATGGTTTAAGTGGTGACAGCTGCAAGGGGGGGGGGGGCATCTGAAGACCATAGTATCTGCTTCACTTGGCATCTCTGGTCAGATGACTAGAGATTACTTAGTAATCTTTGCATATGTTGCTGAAGGACTGATAAAGCAGACAGTAAATAATTTTTATGAAAATGATCACTGTACTGCTATAGAGTGACATATTCTAATAGCAACAGGCTATTTATATGACAGCTCAGTGCCATTGTCAGAATGTGTTTAGGTATCACCCTGTATTTAATAACCGAAATGTAGGCACTTATAAGTGCCAGCTTATTAGAATAAATAGTTTTGGGAAAGTTATAGAACATTAAAACAAAAAATATACACAATTCGTATTGGAAGTAAAATAAATGAAGAATAAAAGCAGTTAGTTTATAAAGTGTGGAGGAAAGAGGTTTAAAGGATAGGGCAAATTTTCTTATACCTCCAGGAAATCTAAATAATGTTAGTAGAAGGCACATATGAAAGGCACGTGTGAGTATCATGATATTTTGATGATACAAAGTATGCCTCTTGGGGTTGGGTTACAAGAAAGTTTTCATTGAAAGTGTGATGAATATATGAATCTGGGATCTTTGTCTATTGATATTTGTCTATTGGGTGTCACAGTGGTGCAGTGGTAAATGTTGCCACCTCACAACAAGAGGTTCTCCGGTTCGATTCTCGGCTGGGGTGCCTTCTGTGCAGAGTTTCCATGTTCTTCCTGCGTTTGTGTGTGTTTCCTCCAGGTACTCTGGTTTCCTCCCACATTCTAAAGACATGCGTCTGGAGCATTTCTCCCCAGGCCTCTGCTGAAAACAGGCTCAGTGGAACTTAATCGGACTTTCCCAGTCTACAAATGTTAACTAAATACATAAATGATAAAACTTTGGGTTTGTTTGAAGAGAAGAGAAACGTGACTCAAAATCAGTGGCTGATTTCAAGTATGTGTGGGACCCAAATAAGTACCTCGCTAACTGTGGCCTTGCACATATTGTAAAGGACTGACAGAATGTTTTGTAATAATGAATGAAAATTTTATGCAGGTCAGTGAACCATTCAGTCAAAGAGGTTACTAGCAACAATTTTAATGTGAGGTGTGATTTCATAACCTTAGAGTTGTTTATACTGGGTTTGGAATTCAGTGTATGGATATCTCAAACTCAGGTTCTCCTAGGAGACCTTACATGAATTTGTCAACATCTGCTTGGAAAACATATTACCACAATGATCATCCACTGCACTTGTAAATATATCAAGACTATTGGCTCTTCTAATTGTTAGGGATAGTCTGTTCCACTGTCTACCAGCTCTCCCATAAAAGGTGCATCTTCCCAAAACAGTTTTATAGCTTAATAAATTAACAGATAAACCACAATTCCTAGTACAAAGGGAATTTGGTTTAAAATCAAGACCTACTGTACTCACAAAAAAAAAACTATGTAAACATTTACAGATTAGTAATAAGGTCACTCTGTAATAATCTATACTTGACAGAGAATGAGGACAACTGCACAAGCCTGTTCATATAACTCAAATGGTTTTCTCTCTTAATCTGCTTGGTGAAATGTCTAGGAATCCTTTCCAATGTAAATAACTGATCTCAACTGTAAATGCAGACTGTAGCATAATAACCAGTGTAGGCCCTAATCAGTACCTTATACTGGGTAAGATGACATATGCATAAGAGTGGAAGGGCTTCATTCTTAATGTTATAAAAGGAAAAAAAATAAAATAATAAATAAAAATAGTTGTTCATTACTTGTTTGAACAAACAGATTTGCCACTAAGCAGCAATTTGTGGCCATAAATATGAGTAAATCATCACATTATCTTTTTTCCTCCAGTAAGCCTGAAAAACAATGAGCCATCTAAACTTTTATGTAGAAGATGAACACTAAGTTTCAAATCCAAAACAACTCACCAGGGCTGTTAGTCAAAAAAAAAAAACATATCATACCACAACCGTCCAAGTTTATACAAGAGCATAACCTCCTTGTCCAAGCACTAGATCATTAGGTATATCCCCCCAAACACACACACACACACACACACACACACACACACACACACACACACACACACACACACACACACACACACACACACACACACACACACACACACAAACTGGAGAGGCCAACATTGTGTTACATAGAAAACAGCACTTATGGGTAAAATATGCTTTCCCCATACCATTGCTTAGGGATGCAGTGCAGTAGGCAACACCTTTACTAGAAGGTAAGCAAAGCAAATAAATATATATATATGAGTGTGGGAGTGTCGGTCAGGGAAAAGAGAGGATTCTCCAGAATGCTTACTGAACACAGACAGCACTACCTCATCCATCACCTATACTCTTATCTCAGAAACAGTACTTCCGAGCATATCCAAAAGTCTGCTCCCCCAACCAAAAAATACATGCAGTCCAGAATTAATATCGTGCACAATTCATAGACAGTAACTATGCTTGCAGTCCAGGGGATCATTGAGTAGCCAATTGCAAGTTGCTACTCAGCACTGTCTGGTTAAATGACATGCTTGAGGTCATGCAGTAGGTAAATGAGGGGTGAGGAAGTCAAACCCCATACTACAGGAACTACAGCTAACAACCTTAAACCTTTGCACCAACTACTAGGCAAAATCCATTGAAGTTCTCTGATAAGTAAATGAACCTAGGTTGTATTGGTGATAACACCAAATCTTTACTACTAAACCACCAGAGACCCCCTTGAAATTGGTGGTGATCAAAGGACAGTTAAATGTCAACAAAAGTTCCCAGATCTCTAACTATGGGATAAATAGGTTCATAGGTTCATACTAGGCTATCTGCCCTAGGGCATTTATAAGCCTAGCCAGAGTGTGTTTGGCTTTCGCCACCCATTTTAAATTAATTTTGCTATGCCCTTTTTCGAGGTTAGTATACTGTGCCCCTGTCTAACAGTGACACAGAAGTGATACCCGGGGTAAACCTATGATCCCCCATCCACTCATCAAGATTCCTCTTGAATAGAGTCAATGAGGGACTCTGCCTAACCTGGACTGGGATTTTATTCCAGAGTGAAGGGAGCCTCTGGGTTATGAATATGTCCCTCCAGCATGTCCTATTTATTTCAGTGCTGAGGTTCAAGTCTCTCGAGCGCGTAGCTCGATGGGATTTGGATTTTTTGAGGTGCAGCATGTCCATTAATTCCGGGTTGGACATGGCTTTATACGTCAGGCACAAATCGCCTCTGAGCAGGCGGTATGCCACTGAGTAGAGCTGGAGTTTCTTTAACCAGGCAGCATATGGCATCTGTTTCAGCCCTTTGATCCCCTTGGTGAGGTACTTTTGGGGTCTTTCCAGTTGCTGCAGGTGTCTGGTAAGGTACATCCCAAAAGGGGCATTGTACTCAATTATGGGCCTGATGAGGGATGAGTAAAGAGGCACGATGACCTCCCCTGATCTAGATGTGAATCCCTTCATGATTAGGTGGGCTATATAAAATGTTTTTCTAACCACTTTGGCCACGTGGTTGTCAAATGAGAGACTGCTATCAACTTGGGTCCCCAGGTCCCTAATTACTTCTTCCGTACTTAATGGATTACCACCTATGTGGTAATTTGTGGGCACTTTGTTTTTGCCAAAGGGGATGACTATACACTTTTTGGCATTTAGCTTGAGGCCATGGCTCTGGCACCAGTTGTCCGTTTATATGAGGCCCTTTTGGAGGATGGTTGTGTCGGCTGGAGAGTTGATTATAGCACCCAGTTTGGAGTCATCTGCGAACTTGGTCAGCCACAGTCCTTCCGTGTTGGTCTGTACCTCCGAGAAATATATACCGAATAGGAGAGGTCCCAGGACTGAGCCTTGTGGGATGCCACTTGTAACTGGTTTGGAGTCTGACATGGCTCCAGCAATTCTAACCATGTGGGTTCTGTCCTTGAGCCAGTTTGCAACACATTTAAGGCTGCCAGTGTGATAGATACAAGGATATCTCTCAACTGTCCAGATTTTCACAGAATATCCTGATTTTTGCATCATATTTTTTCTGTTTCTCATAAAATTTGTGGCTGCCAAAACACTGAAGACTTAAGTCCCTAAATAGTAGCATACATTTGAGTTTCAGACTTCATATCCTTTAGAAAATGCATATAGTTTCATAGTTTCATAGTATAGTACTAGGCTATCTGCCCTGGGGCATTTGTAAGCCTAGCCATAGTGATGTGGCATTTGCCACCCCATGAAATGGTACAAAAATGTACAGAATAAATTTAGAATACTGTGTCTAGTAGTGACACAATGAAGGTCCCCTTATATAATAGAATTAGTTTACTGTGCCCCTGTCTAGCAGTGACACAGATGTGACCCCTGGGTTAAACTTACGATCTCCCATCCACTCATCAAGATTTCTCTTGAAGAGAGTCAGTGAGGGGCTCTGCCTAATACGAACTGGGATCTTGTTCCAAAGCATGGGAAGCCTCTGGGTTATGAATCTATCCCTCCAGCATGTCCTATTCATACTTGTGCCGAGGTTTAAGTCTTTAGCTCTCGTGGTCCTGATGGACTTGGATTTTTTTGAGGTGGAGCATGTCCATCAGATCCTGATTGGACATGGCCTTGTACGTCAGGCAGAGATCACCTCTGAGCAGGCGGTATGATATTGAATAGAGCTGAAGTTTCTTTAGTCTGGCAGAATAAGACATATGTTGGAGACCCTTGATCCTCTTGGTGAGGTACTTTTGTGGTCTCTCCAGCTGTTGCAAATGCCGGGTGAGGTACATACCAAATGGGGCATTGTACTCAATCATGGGTCTGATGAGGGAGGAATATAGGGGTACAATGACATCCTTGGATCTGGATGTGAATCCCTTCATGATGAGGTGTGCAAGGTAAAATGTTTTTCTAACCACTTTGGCAACGTGGGTATCAAATGAGAGGTCGCTGTCGACTTGGGTCCCTAGGTCTCTGATTACTTTTTCAGTACTCAGTGGGTTGCTGTCTATGTGATAATTTGTGGGTACTTTGTTTTTCCCAAAGGGGATGACTATACATTTTTTGGCATTTAGTTTAAGGCCGTGACTCCGGCACCAGTTGTCCGTTTCTGTGAGGCCTTTTTGTAGGATGTGTGTGTCTGCTGGTGTATCGACTATGGCGCCTAGTTTGCAGTCATCTGTGAACTTTGTCAGCCACAGCCCTCCCGTGTTTGCTTTAACATCTGAGAAATAAATGCCGAACAAGAGGGGTCCCAGGACAGATCCCTGTGGGACACCACTTGTGACTGGCTTTGAGTCTGACATTGCTCCAGCGATTTTAACTTTATGGGTTATGTCCTTTAGCCAGTTTGCAACCCATCTAGTGACATAAGGGTTTACATTTAAGCTTGTGAGCTTATCTATGATGCCTGAGTTGGGTATTGTGTTGAAGGCCTTAGCCAAGTCCAGGTATGATGTATGGACTGCTTTGCCCTCGTCAATGGCTCTAGTGACTGTTTCAAAAAAGTCAACCAGGTTTAAAAGGCAGGATCTGCCCTTTACAAAGCTGAACTGGGTGGGGTCAAGTGTCTGTAGGTCCCCTATGTCTCTGTTTATGAGTTCCATAATGATTCTTTCCATAGCTTTGCAGACCAGGCTGGTTATGCTTATGGGGCGGTAGTTTCCAGGGTCTGTAGAGGCACCCCCCTTGTGGAGTGGGACCACTGTTGCTGTACGTCAGTGTTCAGGTACATATCCCGAAGTAAGACTAAGGTTAAATAGCATTTTTATGTGTGGGTTTAGCTCCTCTTGGAGTTCATGTAACACGCAACCCAGGATACCGTCAGGTCCCATTGATGCTGTGTTTTTTGCTTTGTTTAGGGCGGTTCTCACTTGGACATCTGAGATAACAGGGAGATTACATTCAGCTGGGATAAGTATTTCTTCTTTTGGGGGTGAAGGAGGGGAGAAATTTGCACTGAACCTGTCAGCCAGAATGTTGGCAATATCTGTGGCTTCAGTGTATTTTTTATTGTTGTGAATCAACTCTGAGCATATCTGAGGGTTTCCGCCCAGGTTTCTAACATAGCTGAAGAAGGCTTTGTGGTTATCTTTAGTGTCCTTAGCAATTTTTCTCTCAAAGTTGGCCTTGGGTGTTCTTATGAGAGAACGTAGTTTTCTGCTAATGTTGATCAGAGATGTCTTCCCTTCACTGAATTTTGCTCTGACATGCAGTAGCTTCCTTCTTTTGTTATACAATTTGTGTATGGCTGAGGTCCACCAGACAGGACGCTTACTTTTGGTGTAGAGGGACTTAGATTTGTTTGGGATTGCATGATCCATGCATTCTTGGAGATGTCCATAGAAAGCATTTGTGAAGGATTCGGCATTGTGGGATGTGGTATCCACTGGCACAGTGGGCTTAAAGGATACCATCTCAGTCTTAAGAAGAGTGAATTCTGCTTTTGAGAAGTTTTTCACTGTGGTCTTTTGTGCTGGGGGTGGAGGTGGGATATGTATATCCAGGGTAATTAGTTTGTGGTCAGATCTCACTAGTGAGGGGTATACGTCCGGTGTGGAGCATTTTGTCCCCATGTTTGTGATGATCAGGTCTAGTATATTATCTCCCTAGTGGGAGAGGTGACTAATTGTTCCAGTGCATTTGAATTTATGAATTCCAGGAACCTTTGGGCTAGGGTATTAGGGCTAGAATAATGTACCCAATCTATGTTTGGGTAGTTGAAGTCTCCCAGTATGATGGTATTTTGTGATACATTCATATCCTCCAATGTCTTCAGGAAGGCTGAGTGGAGTTTTTGAGATTGGGAGGGTGGTCTGTAACATGCTACCAGTTGTATAGCAGTTTTGCCTATGGTTAGTTGCACCTGTATGGTCTCTGATGCTTCATGTGTTGCTACTAACCTGGAGGTGTGGGTGTCCTTGATGAATGTGGACACTCCCCCTCCCTTTGTGGTTCGGCCCGGGTTTTGGGGCCAAAAAGCATGATACGAGGTATAGCCTGGTAACGCTGGGGTGCTCTCCCTTTACAAAGCCGAACTGGGTGGTTTCAGTTAATGCACAGACGTCGATGTTCTCCATGCTGAGGAGTGCATCAAGTGCCTGCATCTTGAGATTTAGACTTCTGGCGTTGAGCAGCATTACCCTTAGTTTTTTTCCATTATTGTTTTCTAAGAAGGTGGGTTTGTCTTTTGAGCCTTGCCTAAAAAAGACACTATGGGGGTGGCAAGAGCCTTAGCCAATATCCGGAAGCCCAGTGGTGACAGGTGTAAGCCATCCCTTGTGAAGCAGCATGGCTTGTCCAACATGTCATCCCAGGCAGACAGACATTGGATCCCCTTAGAATGACACCAGTACTTGAGCCAATTGTTAAAGCTGATCATCTTGTCTTTGTATTGTGGTATCATTCTTGGTGAGGGCAAGATGCTGCTCAGTGTCAGAGAGCTCCTCTATGTCTCTTTTCATGTAGTCCAGGGAGGTACGTCTCAGGTCATTCACACCAGCATGGACAATGATGGAGTCATATTTGTACTTGCTTTGGAGTGACTTGAGTGTGTGTGTTATGTGACGGATCCTAGCTCCTGATAGACAGCTCACAGTCACCTTCTCCTTGTTCAGCCTGGTCAGCGGGACATCAGTGTGTCTGACTATAGAGTCACCTATTACTAGTGTATCAGGCAAGGTGTTTGGCCTTAAGGGCTGTGATTGGTTAACACACTGATTTATTGAAGTATGTGTTGCATGTGTTTTGTTTTGAGGTGGTGGATTTTTGGGTGCCTGCTTTGGGAGCCTCTGTTGTTTTGGTAAGTTTTTTATTAGAGCCTCCGAGTATGTCTTTGTGTTTTTATGTGTTTGGTTTGCAGTTGTGGTAGGTCTATGTGGTACTGGGATTGTTGTGTGTGTGGTTGCCATCTCATCCTGTCTGGTCATGCCAGCCCTGAGTTGAGAGAGTTCAGCCTCCAGTTTGGCTATATAGTTGCATCTCTCACATGTATTTGTGTTTGTTGGGAGGAGGAGAGGGTTGTCTGTGTACATGAGACAATTGTAGCATTGTCTCAAGATATCCAGATTGACCAGCTGAACTGGAGACGACACCAGTAATCTACCACTCAACATGCTAGAACTGTAAAAGGGAGTGCTGTACCTTTAAGGGAAGTGGATATTCACAGGGGTGGTAAGTAGATGTAGTGCTTTACTTAGTACGAGAGTGCTTACTTAGTAGAGAAGTATTGAGAACAAGTGCGAGGCTTATACTGTAGTAAGTAGTCTGGTTATACTAAGAGTAGAGCTTCCTTAAGGGAAAATTTGAAGAGCAGACTTGGCGGAGCCAGAAAAAGTTTAACCTTGTTTAACCGGCGCTGCGCTATGCGCACAACTGCGCAAAGCCGTGCAAAAGCGGATTTTAAACAGTGAACTACAAAAGAGCTAGAAATGGTCCAAAACAACCAATTACTACAGCTTCTTGTGCTGAGGTCACTTCCTACAGGGACAGGTAGGCTGTTCAAGGCTCCCCACTCCCACTGGTGAGCAAAGAAACTTCCTTCTATCCAAGTAAGGTAATGGACAACACAGGAACTACACCACAGTCTAGAATACAGCAATGCCTGTAAACTGGTCTAAACTAGTCGAGGAAGCCGGGAAAACAAGGATTATTTTTTTGTTTTTTTGGTAGAAACACACAGAAAATGCAGAAACAGTGATAAATTAGTTACACAGGCTAGCACACTTTAGTGGGCAGCCTCCACAGTTAAATTAAACAAACAAACAACAAACTTTCGATCAAATTCGACTAAAATGTAACTTTAAGTGCAGATTTTAAAATAATGCAGCAAACAGTTAAAAAACAGTTCAAGCTAGTTCAGGGTAAGCTACAGAAGCTATTCCAAGTGAAAAAAAGCAAAAATACTTAAATCCAGAAAGTAGTCGCTTTTCTGAGTTCCCTGCTGCTAGGACCACTCTGCAGACCCACGAGGAGCTTGTCTGAGTAGTATAGCCAGAAAAAAACGTCCAGAGGCGGATTTTAAACAGTGAACTACAAAAGAGCTAGAAATGGTCCAAAACAACCAATTACTACAGCTTCTTGTGCTGAAGTCACTTCCTACAGGGACGGGTAGGCTGTTCAAGGCTCCCCACTCCCACTGGTGAGCAAAGAAACTTCCTTCTATATTAATACAAATCCTGTTAATGTAGCATATTTCTAAGTTTATAAGAGCAATATTTAAAATATGTCCTTATTTTGGGGCATTTGTCCACCTATTATTTTAGGCTTTGTCCATATTTGTTGTGCTAAGAGGATGAGAGTTATGCCAAACAAGCAACACTGTGCAATTACTTACCAGAAGACAGAAATAAGTGGTGTTCTGCAAATGCATTAAGTAGTCTGCCAGTACATATGCATTCCACTACCAATGTTGTTTTGGTAAAGGAATATGCTGCAACTTATGAAGTGCTGACAGAATGGCATCAATAAAATGCATGAACCTTATTAACTATAGATATATCTACAGTTGTACATTATATTAAAAACACATGCACAATCCAAAAGCAGGAGAACATTTTATTAAAACAAATAGTGAGTGCTGGCATGACATCTTATTGCACATATCATCAGAGTGAAGCATGTAAGGATTTGAACGTGCCCAGTGACTGTTAGTTTTCTCCATTTTTTCATTATGCATTGTTAATGGATTAAAGTGGTCTTGCATTTTCCTATTACTAGACCTATTAGTTGTTAGGTCAAATTATATAACTAATTAAAAAAAAAAAGGCGGAAACAGTAGCTTGCTCTTAATAATACGCCAGACTTAATTTTTATAAGACAAAATACATTCACGATTCCTTATTGCCGTTTTGCCGGTAAGCGTTGCCATGGAAACCACAAACAAGACGGGAGCTGCAAGCTGTTATGTACAAAGCCGAACTCTGCACTGAAATTATACCATTTGGAGTTTTAAACATTTTTTACCTATACATTCACCAGTAATTGCAATAAAGTATACAGAAAGCTTGTGTAATGCAACAGTATGAGAAGCACAGTTTAAAGAAATAGCAATTACTTTAGTCTTGCACCTCACAGCAGGCGCTTTTCTCACACTGTTTCCGTGTATTCTGAAATTTATTTTTTTAGTATATCCTTGACTTTGCCAGTCCTCACATTTTTTTTTGATTTTCTAGTAAATCTTTGTTGCAGTTCCTAAATGCATATAGATGCAAAACGTGTTGCTCTATTAACTTTATAAAGCTATCGCAGTAATGTAAAAAAAGTGCCCGATTTTGAATTGTTTTTTGTCCAAAACTCTTGACACAGTAAGATGAGATGTAAAATATAATGAATGGAAACAAATAAGTCTGAAGCACTGTGTTCATAACAATACTTGACTCTACCAAGTCCTTGCTGCTGCTGTTTCATTGGCAGTCACCATTGTTGCAATATGGCTTTGGCAACAGTAAACAAGCTTTACTTTATCTGTTATAAGCATAGCGACTGGCTGATTTGTAGTGGCACAAACTAGACGTTTACAGCTTTTTAGCTATATATCTGCCCATGTTTCATTGATCTACGTTAAAATAAAGGTATTGTGCTACGCAAAACAGTGGATGCAATTTATTAGAGTGAATAGCGAGCACTTTAATTTTACATTTGGAGGCAGGAGTCCATAAATGAAATGCAAGACAAACGTTCAGTATTTGTTTTGCTAAAGTCTTCACTTTAACTTTATACAAGCTGCATTTTTATAGTGTACTGAACGGGATCACAAGCAGTGAGGAAAAAAGCAAGTTAATCGTTTTAAACACATTGGCTAAAAAGAGGATAGGAGAACATCCAGTGAACATAAACTTCGATAATCATAATATTTCAATATTTATTTATGCAGAAACTAACAGGTTGCACAGTAGTCAACTCTTGAGTGTAAAGGAATCTGAGAGGAACGCAAACCCAAGGCTGTGTTCACACTGGGGACTAAACCAAAACTGCAACTGTAGGGTCACAGGATGTTCAAAGTAAAATGACACTGTGGGTGGGAATTTATGTGACATCATTAAAGTGGGTGTTACACTGGTCAGCTTAAACACGACTCGAATTTTCAACACTGGGATTGTCCCTTTAAATGGGTCTGTGAAATCACATAACCGCATCCAAGCATTACGTCTCATGACAACACTAGATGCGGCAGCTCGAGCTGCCCCGTCAGCAGTGTGAGATATCAAATGCATCGAGGAGTTTGAGATGGATTCAAGGGTAGCTAGCTGCAAGGCGACAGTGTCACACACCTCATCAGGCAGTACCCTTACCAAAGAGGAAGATATTTCAGAAATTAGGTCTCTTTGAAGGCGAGTAAAGTGTGCCAGACAATTCAGCGACCGAATGGCAAAGGTCACTGAAGAATAGGTCCACTTCCATAGTCTGTCCATGGTCCATGACTCCCTGTTTGGAGGATAGACAGTGGAACTATCTTCTGCCAGTTCCCTCTTGGTGACCACCACCACGACCATAGAATCAACTGTCAGCTGCTTGGACCAGTGGGGCTGGTCCTCAGGTGTAGATAAAATTTTGTCCGGCCTCCAGGGGACAGATTCTACATTGTCCGGGGCCTTCCAGGCATGCTGCACAATTAGTTTAACAAGATCATCTGCTAGTGGGGTCACTCAGGAAGTAGATGGCCGGGCACGGAAGGCCTGCAGAAACATCGATTCCTCATAAGAAGGGTTAGAGGACTTCCATTCCCCCCACTGTTTGAGGATTTTGAGAATGTCTCCTAATGAAATGCCATCTGTGGGAGAATGCTGGGACCCTTCTCCTTCATCACAATCACTGTCTTCTGTGATAGATTCCCCGGGGAGTCAAGGTGCTTCCTCTTGCACCATTTCTTCCGGGGTGGCTCTAAAGTGGGATCTTCTGAGGAGGACTCTGGAGAAGGGGTTCCCTTTATAGGGGGTTCTGATACTGGTGTCCTAGGGGCTGGTTGTGAGCCTTCAGAGTGAAGGGCCCTATCCATCAGCTGCACAGCAGGCCCACCCGAGCCCACTTCCAGTTGAGGGGTTGCGAGAAAACTGGGAACCATCGGAACCATGGACATAGATGGTACCAGTGAGAAAATAGGCGCTGGATTAGGTACCAAGGTACGGACAATCCAAGCACCGCTCTGAGAAAGCATTGGCTCCATTGTAGCTGATGCTGCAAGGGTGGTGGGTGCTGACAGGAGAGGCACTGCTGTCAGAGCCGAGACAATATGTACCGAAGCGAGTGCTGGGGGAGGATAAGCAGGGGAAGATGAGATAGAAGATTCTGAGCCAGGAGGGACAGAAGGTCTAGCTGGAATGGGCAATCCCCTAGCAACCAGAAGCTGGTCCACAACCCGCACTAGGTCTAGCTCAGAAAAACTACTAGTGGATCTAAAAGGGGCTGAAGAAGGGGAATCAGGTCTTTCTAGAAAGGGACTAAACCCCTGCCCCAAGAAAGGGTCATAAGTAGGAGAATATCTTGTCCTTGGCAGGTAATCAAATTTGGGAGCTGATGGAGCTGAAGAAGCTGTTGGCAGTGTGGATGGGGATGGTGCCAAGGCATGTACAGTCACTGGAGCCCATGGAGCTAAGGAAACTGTTGGCACCATGGACGGGGATGGTGCAGAGGTATGTACAGTCATCGAAGCCCATGGAGCCGAGGAAACTGTTGGCACCATAGACAGGGATGGAGCCAAGGCATGAAAAGTCATTGGAGCCGATGTAGGAACCAAAGACAGCACCGAAATCAGTGGTGCTGTGTTTGGAACTGAGATAGGAGTGAATACCATGGTCGGCACTGAGGGAGAGGACACAGATCCTGGTGCCGAATAGGTCTGCGCTGAGGGCGCCTGTGAAACATGGAGCTGACTCGGTTCTGAAACTGACAGAGAGTCAGGAACTGAGTGACTCCATTTTTCCTTATATTTTTTGGTCTTAGGATGGGGTGAGACCCCCGACCCAAATCGAGCCTCCAAGAAAGGTGTATTGAGTAAACCTTTTAAAATAAGTTTATTCTTACATTCTGCTGGTGTCCGATTAGAAAAACCAGCACAAATGACACAATCAGCTTTCAAATGATCCACGCCCAAACAGTAGACACAACGAACATGTGTATCTGAGTTAGGCATCTTATGTCCACACTTGTCACACTGTTTAAAACCCAACTTAGCTTTGTCTGACATGGTAAGTGAAACAATGCTATCCTGTAGAAAAAATTAAGGAAGAAATACCAGTGAAGTTATGTTAAGGACTACCACTAGTAAAAGGGGCCTGTCAAAGTCAGGAGAAAAGGACAGTCAAAAGAGGTAAAAAATTAAATTACCAAGAAAAAGGGTAGGAAATAGGTCTAGGTTATAGGCAACAGTGATTAAAGACTAACTTAACAAAAAATTTTGAAATTCAGAAGAAAAACTGTCATAAAAACAACAAATTACTACTTAGCTTGAGAGAGATGGCTAACACATCTGACTAGGAACGTAGCAAACGAGATCTGCAGTATCTAGGAGAGGGGCATTGTGGGTAGGTTCTTAGATGAGAATTTTTGGCTTGCGCAATCTGGGAAACGGCAATATCAGTTCCGAGGATGGAACCGAGGTTCTAACAGTTGTTGTCTTTTCAACTTTTCCCAGTTAGGGGTCGCCACAGCAGAACTCCGATCTCTAATGATTGGCAGTCGATTTTTATGGTGCCGAGTTGCCAGCCCAACGCCCAACCTTCAGCGAAGGCACGCCCATTCACACATGTCTTTCGAATGCCACTCGACCGTGGGGAGGACATGCAGGCTCCACACAGAAGGCACTTCAGCTAAGACTCGAACAGGAGAACCTCTTGCTGTAAGGCAACAATGCTACTGCTGTACCACCGCGGCTTAACACCTAACAGTAAAGAATAAAGATTTACAACATAACATTCCAATTTTGATAAGGAATATGAGGATCTAGAATATCTGAGTGTTTGTAACGTTGACCTTCATTTACAAGATTAGCAGACTGTGGCGAGGTGATACCCTATCTGCTATAAAAAATGTTTTGAGTTTAAATATATGTAATATTTCTCAAGGTAAATGTCATTAATTACAGGCTACTGACTGCCACCATTTTCTGAAATTTAAACTCAGTGTATAATTTCTATCTATAGTATTATGAAATATGCATGCGCTGACAAAAATACATATCTACCAATACAACAATCCTATATACATGCACTGGTCAGTAAATTAAAAAGATGCATTCTCCTTCGATGTACATTACGTTGCATATGCTTTGATGAAGAATGCAGCGAAACTGTAACAGTTTTTTAACATTTTAAACAAAGCTATAAGTGTGTACTTCCGCTATAATATGATACTTATGTTTTATTTACATTCACATCCATGAGTTGGCAGCAAAAGTGTTACGTAGAAGACTGTTTTCTAAGACTCCCAAATAGCTTTGCTGATCACCCAACCAATCAAAATGAAGACACTCCTCCCTACTGTAAGAGACCTACTGTTTCCTGCGGAAGCCCCGTGAAACCCCTTAATCGGAAGTGAGACTTTCAGGCAAAATGGCTGGTGCTGATGGAGATGACTCTCTGTATCCTATTGCTGTTCTTATTGATGAACTGAGGAATGAGGACGTACAGGTATGGTGTATAGATCGACGAATGTTTGTCTCCTTGCGGTGATTGTTTTTCTTAGTGTTACCCATGAAAATGTGAAAGCTGACGGATATTCGGGGTACTAATGTGAAATGAATGACTAGGCTGTGGCCTTTTTGTTGCGGCAAAGTTGTTTATTGAGAAGGCTTTTTTATTTGTTGTTTTAAAATATGTTAAGCAGACCTTGTTTATTCAGGTTTGAATTAGAAGAGTATGGAAGGCCTGGGGAATACGCAGACACATTGAAAGTCATATTTGTTGCAATAACTGAAAGCAGTTACTTCTAGTATTGCAGCAGTGTTTTTGAGGTGGAGAACTTCGTAGTTCCCGTTCAAACAAATGCAGCCACTGAAATTTGCGATGGGGCTACTCTTAAGTGATTCCTAGCAGGAAAGAAAAAATATAAACTCAGTTGTTATGCATTATTATTTGAAAAGTCGCGGATCGTTATTGGTTTGTGACACAGGCTGCAATTGTATGCGATATGTATTTTGTTGGAAATTGTATTCTTGAACAGTATTTGGAGTTTTAATATGAAACTGCCTACTGACAGATGGTTTACCGCTTATTGCAGGTGCTGCAGTCAGGTGTGTGAACGCATGTTGAGAGCGGATGTATTTTTGGCGAAATCTGGAGCAGAATGCCTTTGATGGTTTAGAGTTGCGTTAAGAGGAGGGCGTCCCATGTGTGTGTTTCTGTAGGGCACATTTTAGATATGATCATTAGCTAATACTAAAGTCCTTGTAGATTTGACAGCTTGAATTCTGGTCACAGAATCATAGTCACAGGAGGAATTAATCCCCCCCCCCCCCGTAGTTAGCATTACTATGTTTTTCAGGAACTCTTGCTGTTGCAGTGTGTTCGATGGATTGATGTGACTACCGAACATTTTATTTGCCGCATACTCTTGATGATTTGTTCAATAATGTTTTGGTTCTTTTTTTTACGATGGGTTATACATCCTAGAGTAAGTAAAAGCAGTATGCACGCTAGAATGTGTGTTCTCTTCAGTAATTGCACTATACGTGCCTCCGGGACCCATGTACGTGCGTTTTAAATACATGTGTAAATGTGTATGTGGAAAGATAATTCATTATGCTTGACCCCATCCGTCAACCTTCTGCGCATTTACCTGCATATCAATATTTTATTCTTTTACTTCACTATCAGACTAGCGCTGTTTCTCTACAAGCAACAGTTCAGTTGAGGTAGTACCCATCGCAAAATTGCTCTGTGTAATTATTGATTACCCGATAACATTTGACTATCATTTCCAAAATGCGATGTAAAATACTACTTGAAAAGTTGTAATGCTCCGTAAGTGGCCAGGCACGTGTTATAAGCAGCATTAGCTTTTCAGCTTCCAAGCAGCCTTTGTATTCACAACTCTCTAGTTATGTTAGCTAACCAGGTCAGAACTGTAATAGTACAAACTTTGCAGCAACTGTAGATAAAAGCCCTTACTCCATCATTATAAAAGCAACTAATGTGGTGTGTGTGTATGTGTGTATATATATGTATGTATGTATGTGTGTGTGTGTGTGTGTGTGTGTGTGTGTGTGTGTGTGTGTGTATATACACACACACAAAATAGGAGCTGTATTGCCTGATTCCGGCTTATTTATTGATCAGCTTCCTTATGAGTACTTCCTTTTTCTCTGTGTTGCCTGCCTACTTGGGTCGTACCTAAGTTAGCTTTTTCAGTGATAGCTGCCACACATCTGCAGTGGGGTGCCTTACTAGGGAGCAGGAGAAGGGTCCGGAGGCATGTTAATGATGACTCCAAAGTCCAAGGGGGAACATACAGCAGTGGTCATGCAGAACATGTCATCTGAGGTGATTAGCTGTTGAATCTGACCTGGGTTACTGGTCATTGGGACGATGCATTGGGACTGTGGCTCGGGAAAAGAAATATGGCAGGAAATGTCGACCTGGCACCTGCACACAAGGGTAGGTTGTCATTGCAAAGGTTCAGTACTACTTAATACACGACTTGAAAGCCGTGTCATCTATCTGATTTGCAGATGACCTTCATTTTACGCCGAAAGCAGCAGCGATCATAACCATCATATCCATGGTAACTGGGTGACAGCCTCTCAATAACTGTAAGCGGGAGTCATCACCAACAGAGATTTACGGCGGGGGGGGGGGGTCAACACTTGAGAGAAGATAACAGTAAACAGTTTGGCAAATGGAACGTAGTATTGGTGAAAAAATAAGCCAAACTCTGCCAATACAGCTCCTAAAATGCGTGGTAGGGTTTTAACGGAAAATTACCTATATATACATGTATAATGTGTAAATATATATATGTGTATAACTGCAATCTGCCATCCTTAACCGTGGTTACTGCAAAGAGGTTATCTCCTTAATGTTGTGCTGATTTTATATATAGACATGCATATAAATAACACTTTGCCTCAATACAAACAGAAAATGATTTAACAATTGGCTTAGTTTCTGGTGTCATTCCAGGAGAATCCAGTACCAGACAGCCTGGGATGATATGATGCTTTGCCAGTGATGGCCTGCATCTGTCTCGCTTGGGCTTCTGGCAAAGGCACTTGCCACCCCCATAGTGCATTTTTTAGAAAAAGTGATTAGGTTAAAACTGCCAACATAAAAATTTCAACGAAGCCCCAATTAAAGGTCATGCTGCTAAAAGCTAGGAATCTAAATATGAAACTGCACTCATTGTAAGCATTCTTAACCCTGGAAAATGCTGACATCTACACAGTCGCAGAAACCTGCTTCAAAGCTGTGGAGAGCACCCCAGCCGTACCTGGTTATGCATCCTGTCATACATTCCTACCTCAAACTGTTTAGTAAAGCCAAAGGAAGTCGAATTTCTATATAAAGGACATACACACATACAGGCTGGTCAAACAGTATGATGCACAGGAGACACTCCAGGTGCAGTTAACCATTGACAAGACGCCTGTAGAAATCATAGCTAGCTACTGGCCCCCAAATCTGACTCTATTCCCAAACTGCTTATCTAGACCTCTTTGAATCTTTCAAGATTCAATTCTTTACCCTGATCTTGGGTGACGTTAACTACCCAAACATAGACTGGAAGAACTGCTCATGCCAGAACACAAATGCCTAGAGAGTCCTTGATTTTGTCGATGCAAATACTTTTGGAACAGCTAGTCGATACCCTCACAAGAAGTGATGATATCTTGAACTTGGTATTAACCAACATGAGTAACCACTGCAGCATCTCTGCAGTATCATTCTCCCTTGTAAGATCCGACCATAAAGCGGTCACGTTCCAAGTCACCATCTACCCTGACCCCCTCTAGCTAGGGTCAAACAAAAAAAGTTCTCCAAAGCTGACTATCCTCCTGAGGGATGGTATAAACAACTTCACAGCCCTTTCCCCCTCTTTAGGAACTGGCACCAGTGTCCAAAACTATACCAAATTATTATATAGACATTTATATTGATGCATAGAATCGGGAATACCTGATGGGACTAAATCATCCTCCGCTAGGAAGAGTAAACTTGTCTGGTGGACATCTGCAGTAAGTAAACTCTATAACAAAAAAAATTGCTGCTCGTGGCCAAGAAGGAACAGGTGCCCAATTGGAAGCAATTAGTCCTTTGCCCTAAACAAGCAAATAAGAGCACTAGTGAAATCCTCCAAAGCAAACTTCGAGTCCAAATTGGCCACATCTACTAGACACAGTCGTAAGCCCTTCAGGCATGTCCGTAATCTCAAAGGTAACGCCCAGATCTGTTCAGAACTGATGGTCAAGGACACCACACGTGCAAATGCTGTAGATAATAGCAAACTTACTGGCTGACAGATTCAGTGAATATTTCACCCCTCTGTCCCCCCATCAGTAAATCAGGACATTCCTAGTACCTGCCCATTTCCCCTTATATCTAGGGATCCAGGTCATCGCTGCTCTCTCAAAGGTAAAAATAAATACAGCTTCCATGGGACCTGATGACATCCCAAGCTTCATCCTACATGAACTCTCTCAGGTACATGCAGCACTATTAGGTGCTCTATTCAACCAAAGCCTGAGTACTGGTTTTGTCCCAGCTGAGTGGAGGACAGCCACTGTCATCCCTTTACACAAAGGTGGAGTGTCCATCGATCCGGTAAGTTATAGACCTGTCAGCCTAACTAGCTTGATTTGCAAGGCAATGGAATGGATTATCATGGACCTCATTAACAAGGATATTGGCAACCCCCAAACACTCTATCCCACACAGTTTGGCTTCATCAGTGGGAGGTCATGTCTGTTAAATGTGGCCGACTTTTTTGGGACAGTCACCAAAACCATGGTCTAGGGGAAGACAGTGCACACTGTCTCGTCTAGTTTGACCTGGCCAAAGCCTTCGACACTATTCCCCACTCAGGCATAAGAGAGAAACTCTCTCAACTAGGCATCAATCCGTATGTTACCAGATGGTAGCTCACTGGTAGAACCCGCCTAGTTCTAAGCCACCTCAAGCAGTAGACCCGTATCAAGTGGTGTACCCCAGGGTTCGGTCTTGGGGCTTCTGTTATTTGGGATATACTTTTCTGAGGTGCAGGTCAAAACCAGTGGGTTATGGCTGACCCAGGTTTGCAGACACTGTCATAAATTTCCCCTAGTGACATGGATATCCTCCAAACAACAAATGACTGGTGCCGGAAACATGGCCTCAAGCTGAATACAAAAAAATGCATCCTCATCCCCTTAAGTGAAGTCCCCACAAATTATCATGTTAATAACATCCTAAGCATGCAGTCAGTTGAGTGATTTGGGCACCCAGATTGATAGCAACCTGACTTTTGACCAGCATGTTGCTGCCATTGTACGGAAAGGTTTCTACGTGGCCCACCTCATAAGTAAGGGTATCTCATCCAGGGACAAGGAGATCATAACATCGCTGCATTCTTCCCTTATAAGGCCCATTATTGAGTAAAACACCTCATTCAGCATGTACCTTGCAAAGCACATACAGCAGCTAGAGAGACCACGGAGGTTCCTCACATGGAGAATTCGGGGCCTCAAAAATCTATCATATACAGGCTAAAAGCCCTATCCCTCTACTGTTTCATACAAACTCCTTGGAGGTGACCTCTGGCATACAAGGCGATCTCGGACCCTGTTTTGATGGGACTGTTGCATATCCGCAAGTTGAGCGTCACTCTAGTAACCAGCACACACCTGGTCTGTGACATCAATAGGACTTGTTTGGTGGGACAGATTGGTGTCCCAGAGACTCCCACATCTGTGGAATAGACTCCCTCTCTACGTTGGAGTGTCTCTTTACCCCCTCGGGAAATGGGAAATACATCCCTGGGATTCCATCAGTGTACCTGCTGGACAGGGGGAACTGGAGCTAATTTGTCTATACATAGGCTAAACTCTTGGCTAAGCTTATAAGGGCCTCTGTGCCAATAGCCTAGTAACTTCCTATGATAAAATTGGTGGGATTCAACAAACATGCAGTCACCTTGCATGGACTTGTCGGTGTACATTTGAGTGAGCTTTCTTGTACTTAACTAAACCATTGGTTAGCCATGCATTCTCCGACGTATTTTCTTTTGTTTCCCATACAGATGCCATACTTTTAAGTTGCAGATGGAAGTACTGCTGTTCTGCTTGAAATTGGACTTTACTTAGAGCCACTGTGGATAGGTTAGAAACATAGCATGTGATTACAATTTTTGTTTTAATGCCATTGTGGTACTTTTCTCCCAGGGCCCCTGTTGACAAGTGGTTTTGCCTAATCAGACTGTCAAGGTCAAATGTATAAATTTTGTTAAGCACAAACTTTGCACGTAATGCTCCATTTCCACTGAATATGCAGATATGTACACCACTACCTTATACCAGCTGTACCCATTGGGAGCAAGTGCAGGGTAAACACACATAACGATATCATATTATCGGCAAGCTTTATAATAAAAGGAAAATAATTTTAACTAAACGTAAGAAGAGTAATTCCCAGAATGTTAAATCCCTTGCCACTGAAATAAACTCAGGAGCTTAAAGTCCACCAAAGCTAATTTGAAAGCTAAAATAGCCATCTAAGCCAAAGACAATCACAAGCGTTTAGTTATGCTTGTATTTTCAAAAGCATAAAACAGCAATGTGTTTAGTTGAATGTGAATGGTGTTACCTACACTGGGACTGACTATATACCTAACCTACTGGTCGATTTAAATTTAGCTGTAACTTTAACCCTCCCTCACCTACATCTGTTGCTCAAGATATGCCTGAAATGGCTCACCTCCAGCTGTCCACAAGACCAAGTCCTAAAAGTGCTGTCAGAACTAAAAATACTGCATAGATTTGTCCTAGTAATATCCCCGGATGCAGCATAAAGCATAATTTAGCCATCCACTTCAGTCTCACCCTCCATATGGGTCAGTCTTGGGGACCTCTGATTTACCTGGGTCTGTTAACATTCCCCTTTGTACAAAGGGAAGACTTGCTATTCTCCATTCGTCCAACATGAAGCTTGTTTGGAGGCTGACCTTTTGTATGGTTTTGACAGTCCTATTTCTGGCTGGCCAGTAGGCAGCCTGGTATGTTCTGTCCTATAGAAGTAGTGTTCCTGGCCTTGAGTAGTACTTTGAAGACTTCCACTTGGGTGAAGGTTGACGCTTTACCTAAACTTGTCCACTATTTGATCAGCTATGTTTTCTGGGTCTGAGTATATGATGGATGAGATGTTGAACTGAAGCCTTGCTGCTCTAACTTGGGGGGTAGCTCAGGTGAATGTGAAAGATTCCACCACACTTACTGAAAGAGTAGGGAAGTGCCTTGGTACCCTGGACAAATTTGCCTTTGACGGTATGAATACAATCACTGGTCTCGTCTGAAAAGAGGTCATTGGCCCAGTGGAAATATCAACAAAGTAGAAGGAATAAATTAAAATCCGTATAATTCATGCAGTCACCAAGAAAATTTTTTATACTGGATCGGTCGAGGCCCGGGTTAACAACGACCGCCACCAGTACTGTTAGCCTACAGGGTGCTGGCGGAAATTGGGCTACTGTTGGCCGAAGGAGGAGAAGAGGCGGAAGACATGGCCGAAGGCAGGAGGAGAGGAGAAAGGCTAGGACTGTGGTAGTGAGGGTCGGAACTTTGAATGTTGGCAGTATGACTGGTATAGGGTGAGAGCTAGCTGATATGGACCGAAGGAAGGTTGGTATATTGTGTGTGCAAGAGACCAGATAGAAGGGGAGTAAGGCTAGGTGTATCGGAGGTGGGTTGAAATTGTTTTATCATGGTGTGGATGGGAGGAGAAATGGCGTAGGAGTTATTCTGAAGGAACAGTATGCTGATAGTGTTTTGGAGGTGAAAAGTGTCTGATGGTGATGTTTATGAAGCTGGAAATTGGTGTAATGATAAATGTTGTTAGTGCGTATGCTCCACAAGTTGGGTGTACAATGGATGAGAGAGAATTTTTGGAGTGAATTGGATGAAGTGGTGATGACTGTACCCAAGGGTGAGAGAGTGGTGATTGGAGCAGATTTCAGTGGGCATGTTGGTGAAGGGAACAGAGGGGATGAGGAAGTGATGGGTAGGTATGGTGTTAAAGGAATGCAGAAGGTCAGATGGTAGTGGATTTTGCGAAAAGGATGGACATGGCTGTGGTGAATATGTATTTTAACAAGAGGGAGGAGCATAGGGTGACATACAAGAGTGGAGGAAGATGCGCACTGGTGGATTATATCTTATGTAGGAGGGCCAGTTTGAAGAAGATTGGAGACTGTAAAGTGGTGACCAGAGAAAGTGTCATTAGGCAGCATAGGATAGTGGTTTTTAGGATGACGTTTGTTATCAAGAAGAGGAGGAGGAGGAGTGTGAGGGCAGCACCAAGGATCAAGTGGTATAAATTGAAAAAGGGTAATTGTGAGGTGGAGTTCAGGGATGAGTTAAGGCAGGCACTGGGTGGCAGTGAATTTACCAAATAGCTGGGTAACTACAGCGGAGCTAGTAAGGGAGATGGCTGGAAAGGTGCTTGGTATCTCATCTGGACAGAGGAAGGACGACAAGGAGACATGGTGGTGGAATGAGGAAGTACAGGAGAGTATACAGAGAATGAGGTTGGCAAAGAAGTGGGATTGTCAGAGAGATGAAGAAAGTAGACAGGAGTATAAGGAGATGAGGTGCATGGCAGAGAGAGAGGTGGCAAAGGCTAAGCATAAGGCATATGAAGAGTTGTATGAAAGGTTGGACACTAAGGAGGGAGAAAAGGACATGTACCGATTGGCTACACAAAGGGACCGAGCTAGGAAAGATGTGTAGCAGGTAAAGGTGATAAAGGTTAGTGAGGGAAACATACTCCACAAGCAAGGAAAGTGTGTTGAGGAGATGGAAAGAGTACTTTGAGGGGTTGATGAATGAAGAGAATGAGAGGGAGAGAAGGTTGGATGATGTAAGGATAGTAAATCATGAAGTACAATGGATTAGCAAGGCGGAAGTAAGTATAGCTATGAAGAGAATGACGAATGGAAAGGCTGTTGGCCCAGATGACATACCTGTGGAAGCATGGAGGTATTTAGGTGAAATGGCAGTGGAGTTTTTAACCAGATTGTTTAATGAAATCTTGGAAAGTGAGAGGATGCCTGAGGAATGGAGAAAGTGTTTTGGTAAGGGTGATGTGCAGAGCTGTAGTAACTACAGATGATCAGTCATAGCATGAAGTTATGGGAAAGAGTAGTGGAAGCAAGGTTAAGAAGGGACCTGATGATTGGTGATCAGCAGTATGGTTTCATGCCAGGAAAGAGCACTACAGATGCGATCTTTGCTCTGAGTGTTGATGAAGTACAGAGAATGTCTGAAGGAGTTGCATTGTGTTTTTGTAGACTTGGAGAAAGCATATGACATGGTACCTAGAGAGGAGTTGTGGTATTGTATGAGGAAGTCAGGAGTGTCAGAAAAGTATGTAATAGTGGTACCGGATATGTACGAGGGTAGTGTGACAGTGGTGAGGTCTGCAGTGGGAGTGACGGATGCGTTTAAGGTGGAGGTGGGGTTACATCAAGGATCAGCTCTGAGCCCTTTCTTATTTGCAATGGTGATGGGACAGGTTGACAGACGAGATCAGACAGGAGTCTTCGTGGACTATGATGTTTGCAGATGACATTGTGATCTGTAGTGAGAGTAGGGAACAGATGGAGGAGACCCTGGAGAGATGGAGATATGCTCTAGAGAGAAGAGGAATGAAGGTCAGCAGGACTAAGACAGAATGTGTGTGAATGAGAGGGAGGATAGAAGAATGGTGAGGATGCAAAGAGTAGAGGTGGGGAAGGTGGATGAGTTTAAATACTTGGGGTCAATAGTTTCAGAGTAACGGTGAGTGTGGAAGAGAGTTGAAGAGAGTACAGGCAGGATGGAGTGGGTGGAGAAGTGTCAGGAGTGATCTGTGACAGACGAGTGCCTGTAAGAGTGAAAGGGAAGGTCTACAAGAGGGTAGTGAGACCAGCTATGTTATATGGGTTGGAGACAGAGGCGTTTACAAAAAGGCAGGAGTTTGACCTGGATGTGGCAGAATAAAAGATGTTAAGATTTGCACTGGGTGTGACGAGAGTGGACAGGATTAGGAATAAGTATATTAGTAGGTCAGCCCAGGTTGGAAGGTTTGGAGACAAAGCCAGAGAGGCACGATTACGTTGGTTTGGACATGTGCTGAGGAGGGTTGCTGAGTATATTGGGGGAAAAAGATGTTAAGGATGAAGCTACCAGGTAACGGGAAAAGAGGAAGGCCTAAGATGAGGTTTATGGATGTGGTGAGAGTGGACATGCAGGTGGTTGGTGTGACTGCGCAAGATGCAGAGGACAGGAAGAAATGGAAACTGGTGATCTGCTGTGGCGACCCCTAACGGGAACAGCCGAAAGAAGGAGGAGGAGAAGATCATCTGCTCAGTGTTAGGAATGATTTCTAACATAGTTGAAGAAGATCTGCTCAGTGTTAGGAATGATTTCTAACATAGTTGAAGAAGATCTGCTCAGTGTTGGGAATGATTTCTAACATAGTTGAAGAAGATCTGCTCAGTGTTGGGAATGATTTCTAACATAGTTGAAGAAGATCTGCTCAGTGTTAGGAATGATTTCTAACATAGTTGAAGAAGATCTGCTCAGTGTTGGGAATGATTTCTAACATAGTTGAAGATCT
Source organism: Protopterus annectens (assembly GCF_019279795.1). Taxonomy (NCBI): domain Eukaryota; kingdom Metazoa; phylum Chordata; order Ceratodontiformes; family Protopteridae; genus Protopterus; species Protopterus annectens. Next base: position 1,401,482,597 of record NC_056741.1, on the reverse strand, counting down.
GCTCCGTGTTGGGAATGATTTCTAACATGGCTGAAGATCTGCTCAGTGTTAGGAATGATTTCTAACATGGCTGAAGAAGATCTGCTCAGTGTTAGGAATGATTTCTAACATAGTTGAATGTTTTGTGAATGTCTCATTTGTTTCACTATTCTTACTTTATATCTAGATTTCCCTGTATAGTTTAGCGAGTGTTTTCTTGGCACTTGGGTGAAACTGTGCATTGTATATTAATATAGATCCTGTTCATATTTGGGTTTCACAGCAAGGGTTTATTTTTAAATATGAATTTGTTTATTTAGGTGGAGCAGGTGTGTGTGTGTGTGTGTACAGCTATTTACATATGCATAGAATGTGGAGGTAAAGAATTCAGCATAAGCATTTGATCGTCAAATTGGAAAAGGTTTTTGAATTTATCCAGGTCGTTACTTTGTTTCAGTAATGTAACCTAACCATGGTCTATGAATGCTAATGCCTTAAGATGATTTTGGTTAAAATATTACAGTAGCTTAAAACCTCACCTCTGGTCCGCTAAGATCTAGCTGTATTCAACTGGACATATAAGAGAATTTAAGTACTTCTTATCCACTTTTTTCAAATGATACATCATTTTAATTGATTTATTTGTGTTGCATTGAATATTGACTGAACTGAAAGTTTTGACTCAGTTTTTTCAGTTAGTTCCCCACCCACCCTCCCTATTTTTGTCTTGGTGGCTTTGAAACTGCCCGCCCCTCTTGTAGGATACTCTCTTTGGGACCATCTCATTTGCTCACTCAACTTGAGTGCACTGAGTTCATATTCTGATTTCGTACACTCCTACTGTGTACAAAGAGAGCATCTGGGAAAGAAAAATATATTTTTAAGCTTGTTTCCTGCCTTTCCTGTAAGTGGTCTAGACTGTTTGTAGGCTTCTGAGCCCCCAAGTCTTTCTGTGTTGGAGGGATGTTCTTACAACTAGCCAGTTTTCTAGTTTCAGCACTCGTATCTGTTTCTTTGAACTCTGCACTTGTTCAGAACTCGTAAGCACTAAATAAGCTGCAAATTACTACAGCACTCAACTTTCCTCACTTGTCTAGAGGAAATCAGTTTTTTGTACTTAATAAAAAGTACCTTTCCAGGCATGTCTGTGGGTCAGCTCCCGGTGATTTCTCCTGTCTACCTGATGAATCTGGGCATCTTGGGGCAATGCAGCGGTTGACTCATGTACACTGACAACCCTCTCCTCCTACCACCCAACACTGCAACCTGTGAGAGATGTACTTATATAGCCAGAATGGAAGCAAAGTTCTCTTCACCCAAGACTGAACTCCACCCCCCAACACAACCCAAATGAGACATAGCACACAAACTCAGTGTGCCACTCAACCACAGCCCATAAGGCATAACAATGTACCCAACACTCTAGTCATAGGTGACTCTTGTCATGCACACTGATGTTCCACTCAGGCTAAACGAGAAAGTTACTGTCAGCTGCCAGGATCCGCCACCTAATGCACACACTCGGGTCACTCCACAACCAGTATGACACTGTCATTGTCCATGTTGGTGTGAATGACCTGAGACGTACTTCCCTGGACTACATGGAGAGACCTGGAGGAGCTCTCCGATCTTGTAGCTTGGGCAGGTATGACCCTAGCCCTGAGTAGCATCCTGCCATCACCCAGAATGATACCACAATAAAAGGACAAAATGATTGAATTCAACAATTAGTTAAGTTTCTGGTGTCATTCTAAGGGGATCCAGTATTTGTCTGCCTGGGATGACATGATCGACAGACCACAATGCTTTGCCAGAGATGGCCTGCAGCTGTCGTCCTTGGGATTCCGGATACTGGCTAAGGCTCTTGCCACCCCTATAGTGCCATTTTTAGGCAAGCTTCAAATGACAAATTCACCACCGTAACAGGTACAAGCAAGCAAAATCTGAGGGTAATGCTACTCAATGCTAGAAGTCTAAACCTCAAAATGCACTCACTCGAGGCACTCCTTAAAATGGAGAACATCGCCATCTGTGCAGTGACAAGAGACCTGGTTCAAAGCTGCAGAAAGCACCCCTGCATTACCAGGCTATAATTCATACCACACCTTTCGGCCACCTAACCCGGATCGAAGTACTAAAGATGGAGGCGTGTCCATATTCATTAAGGATATCCACACCTCCAGGCTGGTTGCACAGCATAATGCATCTGAGATTATTCAAGTGCAACTAACTCTGGGCAAGACTGCAATCCAAATTGTAGCTTGCTACAGACCCCCTACCATGCTCTAGGATTCCCACTCCTCATTTCTTGATACACTGGAAAGTATTAGGTTACAACCGAACACCCTAATAATGGGCGATTTCAACTACTCCATCATTAACTGGGAAAACAACTACTCGTGTACCAACTTTCTTGCTCAACGTTTTCTGGATTTCATAAATTCCAACGCCTTGGATCAACTTATTCACACCCCCACCCAGGGGCAGCAATATCCTAGACCTGGTCATTGCCAACATGGGCAACCGGTGTTCCACACCAGATATCAATTCCTTGTTGGTCAGATCTGACCACAAGCTAATCACCCTAGACATCCACATCCGCCCCCATCCCCAATTAGGGAAACTACCATAAAAAACCTCTCCAAAGCCAACTTCACACTTAAGACAGAAGTGGCAAACTTCATGACACCCATGCAGGTGGACAGTAGAGGTAAGACGACTGAATCCTACACAAATGGCACTTTATAAGCACTTACACGAGTGCATAGATAATGCTATCCCTAATAGAACCAAGATGCTATCCTTCAAAAAAAAAAAAAAGGAAGCCAATCTGGTGGTCCTCTGCCGTAAACTCTACACAGAAGAAAGAAACTGTTGCAAAAGAGTAAAATCCCATGACTGGAGGAACTCCCTGGTCAACCTCAGTAAGCTGAGATTCCTCAAAGTCCTCCAAAGCTAGTTACAAAAACAAAATTGCCACTGACTCTAAGACAACCACAAAGCATTCTATAGCTATGTCAAGGATCTCATTGGCAACACTCAGATCTGCTCTGAGTTACAGCGCAATGGCACTAAATATACAGAGCCATCTGATATTGCCAACATCTTGGCAGATAGGTTCAGTACTAACTTTACCCCCCCCCCCCCACACACACCCCCTAGAGGGCCCATCTCTATACTGGAGGAATGCAAAGTTCCTGTAATCATGGCTGCACAGGTAAAAAAAAAAAAAAAAACTCTCTCTCCAAAGCCAAGAACACAGCATCCATGGGACCTGACAATATCCCAGGCTGCGTTCTGCACGAACTACAGAATGAACTGTCACCCTACCCAAGTACCATGTTCAGTCATAGCCTCACCTCATTCAGTGGGCACAAAGCCTGACGCACCACGACGGTTATCCGACTCCACAAAGGGGGAGTCCCGACGGACCCCGGGAACTACTGCCCCATTAGCCTGACTAGCCTGGTCTGCAAGGCCATGGAATGTATCATGGAACTCTTAAACAAAGAGATTATCTCCAAACTCTGGACCCTACCCAGTTCGGATTTGTAAAAGGCAGATCATTTCTCCTAAACCTGATTGGTGACTGCTTCAAAGAAGTCAAAGCCATAGATGAGGGTAAGGTGGTTCACACAGCTTATCTAGATCTCGCCAAGGCTTTTGACACCATCCCCCACTCTGGAATTATAGATAAGCTCACTAAACTAGGTATAAATCCCCATGTCACAAGATGGGGTTGCCAACTGGCTCACGGACAGAACCCCCACTGTGAAAGTAGCAGACTCCAAGGCCGACTTCAGACCAGTGACAAGTGGAGTACCACAGGGAACAGTCCTGGGTCCTCTCCTGTTTATTTACTTCTCTGAAGTACAGGCTAACAGAAGGTCTTTTGGCTAACACAGTTTGCAGATGACTGCAAACTAGGAGCCATAATCGAAACTCCTAATGATGTGGACGTACTACAAAAGGGCCTCACTGAGACAGATGCCTGGTGTCAAAACCCTGGCCTGAAGCTCAATGCCAAAAAGTGTATTGTCATGCCCTTTGGTAAAAACTCTGTACCCATGAACTACCACATAGCTGGTAGTCTAACACCAAAAATGTGATGAGACCTTTGGACACAGGTGGACAGTAATCTCTCCTTTGATGATCACATCGCCACAGTGGTCAGGAAATCCTTCTACATAGCTCACCTCATCACAAAAGGTTTTTCATCCAGAAAAAATAGGTAATTGTTCCCCTCTGCTCATCGCTTATTAGACCCATTATAGAGTACAACTCCCCTTTTGCTATGTACCTCACAAGACCTCTGCAACAACTGGAAAGGCCACAGAAATACCTCTGAGAATTACTGACCTCAAACAGATGCCCTACGCAGACTGTCTCAAAAAAAACTCCAGCTTTACTCAGTTGCATATCACCTACTCAAAGGTAATCTCTGCCTAACGTACAAAGCTATGTCTAACCCAGAGCTGTTGGACATGCTCCACGTAATGAAATCCCAATCCCTCCGAGCTACATGCTCTAGAGACCTAAACCTTGTCACAATAAACAGAACATGCTGGAGGGATGGATTCCTGTCCCAGAGACTTCCCATACTCCTGGAACAGACTACCTATCTATGTCAAATAGAGCTCCTCTTTAGCACTTTTCAAGAAAATTCTTGATGATTGGATGGGAAATAGGAAATTCATCCCAGTCTGTGGCTCTGCTCGACAGAGGCACAGGAAAATAATTTTCTTGGGTGGCAAAAGCCAGTGTACATTTTATATAGGCCCTAGGGCCAATAGCCTAGTAACTGCCTATGAACCTAAGTGTGATTGATTTATGTGGACTGGTATTTGACTAGGGCGGAAATTTATAATTGGGGAACAAAGCTGTCCCATATTGTAAGGACCAAGTCCAGGATTTTCACTCCTGAATGGGATATGGATTAACTGGTATCTGGAGAGTTAGTATTGAAGTGTAGAATGTTCTGGGCTTGCATGTTTGATTTGTGTACAACTCTTCCACTTGTTGGGAGGGGTAGTTGGTTTGCTTAGAAAATGGTGTTGGGCTTAATGAAGAGGGGCTCCATGCTAGTTAGGAGGTATGGGGTGTGCAGGGCATAGAGGGGGTCTTGTGATATGGTAAGGGGATTTATTGATAAGTTGAATGTGGTGGAGGTGTAGGCATAGTCTTTTTTTGGGGTGAATTTGTTTTAAGAATAAGTAGATACCACTGTTTTTAATCTTTCCTTCAAATTCAGTGGGCCCAAACATGTAGGGGTGCTTTCATTGGTCTTTAATCAGGTTTCTGTGATACTGCATATATCAGTATTTTCCAGGGTAAGGAATGTTTGTAAGTTTTTTGAGGCTTCTAACATTGAGTAGCGGTGAGTTTCAGAATTCCATTTTATGTTGGAAGTTTACACTGCCTACAAAAGGCATTATGGTGTGGTCAAGGATTTAGCCTGGGAGGGGTGATAAGTGGCTGTCTCTGGCAAAGCACTTAGGACTGTTTACCCTCTCCTTTATGACTGACTGTATCCTCCTTTGAATGACACCAGAAGCTAAGCCAATTATTGAAGTCGATGATCTGTTTGTATTGCGGCATAAATTCTTGCTGATGGTAGAATGCTGTTCAAGGCTGTAATCGCTATAGTAGGAAACGTGTTCTGAGAGATCTGTCAAGTTGCACTTTGTATAGTGTTGGAGGTACATCCCAAATCATTTACACCAACATGCGCTATGACTGTTGTATACCTGTGGTGCACTGACTTGAGTGCTTGTGTGACGAGGTGAATTCTTGCAAGTGACTGTGCAAGCTCTGGAGTGTTGCATTGCTTTCAGTATGGAGTCAGTTATGATTTATTTATCTATCATTTGTTGACCGGGAAAGTCCGACTAGGTTCCACAGAGCCTGTTATTAGCGGAGGCCTGGGGAGAAATGCTCCAGATTCATGTCTTTGGAATGTGGGAGGAAACCCACGCGAACACAGGGAGAGCATGCAAACTCCACACAGAAGGCACCCAAGCTGAGAATCGAACCAGAGAACCTCTTGAGTAAGATATTGGGTCGTGTGAAGGTTTGCTTTATGGAGTTTTGAACTGGGGCACTGATTCCGAGTTACTGTGGCTCTTAAATGTATGTTTCATTATGGATGCTGCCTTTGATTTTTGCGGTTGTTGAGGGTACTTGCTCTTAAGTTGCATTTAGAAAGATTTTGTGGTTTGGATTATTTTTTAGGGCCTCAGCATATGTTTGGGTGTGTTTGGTCTAGGCTGTGTGTGAAAGTGTTTATCTCGGCCATTGTTAAAGTAGTATGTGGTTGTCAGTAAAGTGTGCTACATTATTTGTATGTATTTTGAGCTTTTTCCCCCTCAAGTCTTTTCTAAAAATGTCTGTCAAGCTGGAAATTCCTTGTTAAATATGCAGTGGCTGAGTTTTGGGCCTGTTGATGAGAGGCTTGCTATTCCACGGGATGGGGGTGTGGTTTAATCCTCAACATCATCTTTTGAAGGCGTTTGTGCATTTAAGATGTGAAAGTAACTTGTGTAGGTTAAATGTTTCTTAGTAAGTGGATATGAGAGAGATTGAGAGAGACTGAGAAATGGTTTATTTGATCCGTTAGGACAGCACGTTGGCTTAGTTGAGATTTAACTAGCAGGTCCTGAGTTTGGTAATCTCTGTCTGCATGAGTTTTCTTCATGCAATCCATTTTTCTCATACCTTCCAAAAACAAGCAGGGTGTTAACTGCAACATTATATTGCAGTTTCAGTTCTGGAAACAAAAGAACAGTATGTGCAAAACTGACCAAATAATAGTTTGTTTCTGCTCCACAAAGATGATGGATGCTAGAGAAGAAAAAATTAAGTCATGGAAAGAAATTGAAGTATAGAGAAAAAAGTAAGCAATTTTAGACTTGGATTCCTAAACTGATACTGTATTTGCACAGGGCAGTAAGTAGTCCAAACCACACGCTAAAGCCCTGTTTTTAATACGTTTCCAGACTCCCGGTGCAAGCTCATGAATTGTAGAATATACTGTTTTTGCAGAGCATACTTTGTGTTGGTCAAATTTTATTGAAAGTACCGCCAATGAAAGACTATCCCAAGAGCACGTACAAGTGTGGCCAGCTTGCAATTTTTGTAGACTTCCTCCCAGAAGCGAAATGGTATTGGGGTAGAATTAGCGATTTTACAAATTCTTTTCCAGTCAAACAGTTGGCCCATGGCATAAACTACTGGTTTCCATAGTCAGCTGTAAGAAATGGTCAGAGAGGGCTCTAAGGTCAGTGGAGGCTAGACTGAAGACTTGGCAGTTGACTAGAGAGAGAAAAACACTAGTTTAAGGAAATAGCACCCCAGGAAGAAGAGGAAAATATGTGGATTAAGATTGCCAGCTCCTTATTACAGCATGTGAGAGGAGTGTAAAACAGATGTGGCTGAGCCCGATGTGGAAATAAGGAAGCTGGTGGTGGAACGTGGAAGACCAGGAAGTCCTCAAATGAAAGAAGGAATTAAGGAAAGTGGGAGATGGAAAAATGATTAGGCTTGGAAGGAATACTGGCTGGCTAACAGGCTAGGAGCGCAGTTGCAGTAGCAAAGAACAAGGTATCTGCCAGCTTCTGATAGGGGACTCTGCAGGTGGTGACACAAAGAAATATCAGGTTGCAAGTTGAAGACGGAAAGGTAACATGAGAAGTTTTGACTCCACTTCACAGTGGATGCCAGTGATGACCTCCTCATCAATCCATGAATAAAAAACTGAAGTCCAACGCTCAGTAGCTTTAATGTCCAACGCAAAGCTTTCAAGTACAACTCGTCGTCATTCAACACACCGAAGAGTTGTACTTGAAAGCTTTGTCTTTTGATATTAAAGCTACTGAGTGTTGGACTTCAGTGTTTTGTTCTTGGATTTGTATTTGTACTTTAAGTTCTTTGGCTAACGAGGTGTTTTTTCTTGTATACCTCATCAATTCGTGGGACATCAAAGGCAGACTTGAAGGAGTACTTCCAGCATCTTGTGAATAAAGAAAACTCCCATAGAAGCTGTAAGCCTACAATGAAAGAGAAAGAGCTCGCTGTAGAAGACGTCAGAACAGCGCTAAAGAGAAGTCGGGGGAAGCAGCAGGTCTCGTTGAGGTCAACAAATATGATCAAGATGTTGGGTGATTTTTAGGGGAGAAATGCTATCGGGGGATATTCTTATCAGTATGGTGAGAATATCCCAGATAACTGGAGAATAACCATTGTATAAGAACAAGGGGGGGGGGCATTCACAACTTTGGGCGGTATAGAGGTTTCAAATGCCTGTCACACAGCATGAAAGTTCTGGGGAGGGTGACTGAAAAACAATATGCAGAGTAATGGGGAAATGAGCAGTTTAGAATTTATGCAGCACAACTGACCCAGTGTTTGCCATGAGACAAATAGTTGAAAAGAGGCTAGAAATTAGGAAAGATTTCAGCTAGGCATTCTTAGACATGTAGAAAACATGACAAGGTCCCAAGAAAGCTGATCTGAGCAGTCCTGTGATGGCTTAAAGTCCCAGAAATGTTAACAGCCTGTGCCCCAGTAACCTTGGTAAGCATGAGGGTGAACAGTGTTTGGACTGTTTTGAGGGGGTTCCCAGTGGGAATGGATATGCATCAGGGTTCAACTGTGGTGCCTGCTGTTGTTCATACTCTAGGACATTACCAGTAACAAACAGGACAGTTTGGAGACGTGTGGCATAGTAGGCATACTCTGAATAACCAGCAAATAGGGGATTATAATTCAAAGCTGAAGGCATACTGGCTGTAGGCAAGTGCAGATAAGGTAGCTGTAATGGCAGCAAATGGAGGAAATCAGAAGAAGCTCAGAATTCAGATGGGTGGGTGGGATACTGTGCATCTTGGAGGGGTGACCGAGAAGTCTGAAGGAGGAAGTCAAGCTAGCATCAGATGGGCTGCAGCCAGCTGGCAAAGTGTCAGAGCTGGTGTGCGACAGAGGAATGCCAGGGAAGCTGAAAATTAAGACCTACAAAACAGTGGTGCTTATGGTACAGAAACATGGGCAGGGAAGGCAGAGCAGTTGAAGTGTCTGAGACTGGTGGTAGGGATACATACTGTGGGATAGATGAGATATCTGAGCAGAATCCCAAGTAGCCCCATTTTGCAAAGAAGATTGTAGAGAACAGATTGATAGTTTGGGCAGATGTGCAAGATCACAGAAAATTTGGTGAAGATGGTGATTTGAGGTGGACAAGAAAAAGGCAAGAGTTAATAAGGGCGTCCAGGAAAAATAAGGATGAATTGTGTAAGCAGACCTGTGATAGTTTAAGCCTTGTGCAGAAGAAGTGGGAATGGTAGTGATAATGACCATCTTGAAAAGAGTTTTTGTGAGAGTAGGAGCAGAGTGCATTGATTCCTGACTTTCTGGTTGGAGATCGTGTGTCTGTGCTTGACGTACCTGATTGGTCTGGTTGCTGTTGAAGGCATCTACCAGAAAAATGCTACAAGCCTGCAGACCCTTGCATCATCTGAGAAGACTGGATCAACAAACGGGCAGTGGCATGTTTCTATTCTTGGGATTGGTGCTACCATTTTGCTTCTGGTGAGAGAAGCAAAGGAGTATTGTATCCCAACAGAGTGAAGCTGCGCTGAGACCAGCGTTAGTAGTAGCCATTCATGTGACTCCTCTTTTCATCATTCTTGAGAAGATAATTCTTTATTTTTGAGTAAGTACTGCTTGATTTCTTTCTAACTTCAGAATATCTGCCTAAATACTTTATCCTTAAATTTTCAGGGTCTGTGTGTGTTTCCCCACAAGTGATTGGCAGTGCTGTGTACAGATTCAGACACCTCGAGTGACATTTCCTGTAAAAGGAATATGTAAGGAAATGGCTCCAGTACTTGGTAATAATGACCATCCCTCCTGGCCTGTCTAAAGGTCAGTTACCTGTGCTTTCTTCTATTAACCTGGTAAACTTGGGCATTCTGAGGCAGTGTAGCTTTCTTCTATTAACCTGGTAAACTTGGGCATTCTGAGGCAGTGTAGCAACTGCCTCATGTACACAGACTACCCTCTCCTCTTGCCTCCCAACACTCAGACTTGTGAGAGATGCAGTTACATATCCAAATTGAAAGCCATGCACTCTCAAGCCAAGACTGGAGTAGCTGGTCAAGAAGAGAAGGTCAACACCTGCACCACACCACATGCAACACAGCCCTCCAGAACACCCACCATCACAGCTCTCACATAAAAACACAAACCACAGACGCACCTTCGCGGAGACTCTCAATAGAAATCTGCCCATACAGCAACGACCTTCAAGGCAGAAACGCACTCAACCACCACAGCACAGCACAAACCAGAAGAGGCATAGCTCACCTACAGTGTGCCCTTCAACCCAAGGCAAAATAGCTTGCTCCCTACACTGTTCATAGGTGTGACTAGTGAAGCACACTGGTGTCCCACTCACTAGGTTGAATAAGGAGAAGGAAACCACTGTCTGTCAGGTGCCAAAATCCGACACACAACACACGCACTTGGGTCACTCCACATCAAGTACAAATATGATTCTGTCACTGTCCATGTGGGTATGAATGACCAAAGATGCACTTCCCTAGACTACATGAAAAGATACATCGAGGAGCTCTCGGATTATGCAGCCCAGGCAGGTATGACCCTAGTCCTGAGCAGCATCCTGCCCTCTCTCAATTATACCACAGTACAAGCAGAAAATTATTGACTTCAACAATTGGCTAAGTTTCTAGTGCCATTCTAAGGGGATCCAGACTGATGACATGATTGACAGACCTCAATGCTTTGCCAGAGATGGCCTGCATCTGTCACATCTGGGTTTCCGGATACTGGCAAAGGCTTTTGCCACCCCTGTAGTGCCTTTTTAGGCGATGTTCCAAAGACCAAATTACTGCTGTAAATAAATGCAGTCTGAGGGTCATGCTACTCAGTGCTAGAAGTCTAAATCTCAAGATGCACCTGTTCTCCATTTTGAGGAGTTCTTCGAGAATTGACGTTTGTGCTGTAACGGAGACCTGGTTTAAAGCAGCAGAAAGCACCCCTGCACTACCAGGGTATAACTCATTCCACATCTTTCGGCCCCAGGACATGGACTGAAGCTCCAAAGGTGGTGGTGTCTCCATATTCATAAAGGATATGCACACCTCCAGACTAGTAGCCCAGCAATAACGCATCTGAGGTATTTCAGGTACAGCTAACATTGGGTAAGATGGCAGTTCAGGTCGTAGCCTGCTATAGGTGCTCAACTGTGTCCTAAGACTCACTCCATGTTCCTAAGCACCCTGGAAACGATTAGGGTCCAACCCAACACACTCATACTAGGTGACTTCATCTACTCCTCCATCAACTGGGAAAGCTACTCGTGCACCAATACACTGGCCCAACGCTTCCTGGAATTCATGAATTCCAATGCTCTGGACCAACTCATTCTTACCCCCCATTAGAGGAAGCAACATCCTTGACCTGGTTAATAACATGGGCAACTGTTGCTCTGCACCAATGGTAATTTCCTCCCCGGTTAGATCCGACCACAAACTAATCACCATGGAAATCCACATCTCATCCACACTCTCCGCAAAGGTAACCATCATGAAAAACTTCTCCGAAGCTGACTTTGAGCTTCTAAAAACAGAGGTGGCTAGCTTCACGGCACCCATATCAATGGAAAATAAATTACTGCCGAATCGTACACCATTGCACTGTATGAACACGTACATAAATGCGTGGAACTAGCCATACCAAACAGAACCAAGATGCCATACCAAACAGGTATTTTTTTTTTTTTTTTTTTTTTTTTTTTTTTGAGGAGAGCATCTTGGTTCTATCTGGTGTTCCCAAGTCATTAGTAACCTCTACAACTGAAGGAAGAAACTGTTGCAGAAAAAGGAAGTCCCAAGACTGAGACAACTCCTCTATTGGCCTCAGCAAAAAGTTGAGATTCCTCATCAAAACCTCTAAAGCCAGCTGTGAAGGCAGAATTGCGGCAGACACGAAACCACCACAAAACCTTCTATTGGTTATATCAAGAATCTCCACAGCAATACCCAGGTTTGCTCCGAGTTACTGCACAGTGGTACCTCCTATACTGAGCCAACAGATACTGCCAACATACTGGCCGACAGATTCAGTGCCAACATTGCCAGAGGCACTTCTATGGGCTATGCTTGTAAAGGCTCCAGAGCCATTAGCGCATTACACATCTATGAACCTACTTTGTGCTTGGAGCATTGGAGTTGTCTAAAGCATTATGCTGCCAAGCAGTAACAAACCTATAAGAAAACTGAGTAACATGGTAATAGAGTGCAAATCATCTGCATAACTTAATTGCACAAATGTTTCTTAAACCATTTTTGCAGATGTGCCAGTAGGAGTGATGTCAGTACCACCTAATTATTCAGTCCATAGCTCCCTTTTCTCATTTTTGCCCATGGGGTCAGTGTGTTGCATCGACAGTAACCATCATTTAGAACCAATCTCATTAATTTACAGATTCTCTGCAGTTGTGGCCATTGAACTAGAAATGTAGATTATATGTACTAGTGACATGATCCTCTTCCAAGAGACTAAGGTAACTGCTTTACTACTGATAAAGGTCTGTGGGAGAAAGCAATATAATTTTTGTTTGAAGATATCCATGTTAGGTTACTTTATAAATTATCTAGTTTCTCTATCAAAAGTGTGAATATATGTCTAGAAGAAAAAAATGTATTCTCAAAATGCAGTTTTAAAACAAATATTGGATTTGTGACTGCAGGTTGCAAGAAGTACATCCTTGTGTAATGTACTGCACATTCCATTGCTACATTTAATTGAAATGAGAATTAAAGTCCCAAACTGAACCCATGATGATTGCCACTGTCAGACTTTGCTCGTAGTGGTGTGCAGTCCTGGAAACCCGGTCCCTGTAGTTTTTTTACATTTGTAAACCAGGTAATAGGTTCATAGGTATGTGCTTGGCTAACAGCCGCAAGGGGCTTTTTAAGCCTAGCCATGCTTCCCAAATAGCTGACAAGTTCTGTTTCAGTGTAGATGGCTCCATTAACAGTAAGTGTAAGCAGGGGCTTGGGAGATGGAACATTTACAGGCAGGGACCTGGGAGATGAACCTCTAACAGGCTGCCTGTCTCCATTAGAGGCGTATGTGCCAAACCTGGGCTGAATTTTATGTTCCTCCCTAACTTGATTTTAAGTGTAACTTGGACAGTTGAATGGGGGGGACTGCTTCACATGGATGGGAATCCTGTTCCTGAGAAGGGGTGTCTACACTAGGTCCTGTTTATTTCAGGCATAGTTTCTTTAGAATGGGCAAGTCTGATGCTGTTTGTTTTGCCGATATGCAGGAGGTCCATCAGGGTGGGGTTTCTGACATTGCCTTGTATGCTAGGCTTAGATCTCCCTGCCTGTAGGAGGCGGACTACAAGGGTAAGGTTTTGAGGCAGTCTGTAAAGGACATTTATGCCCTGTATTCATTTTTAGTGAGGAACCTCTGTGGACATTCCATTTGGATGTGCCTGATTAGGTAAATACCAAAGGGGGCATTGTATTCAGTGTTGGGTCTGATGAATGCTGAATACAGTGGAACAGTGACCTTCTTGAACCTAGATGCCATACCTTTTGTTTATAACTTGCACAAAATAGAATGATTTCCTCATTACTGTAGATACATGTCATCGGGTAGATTACTGTGTGTGTCTCCAAGTCTGTGACAACTAGACCAACTCTTAGGGGGGGAGTTTTCAATATGATAGTTACCAGAGGTGGATGACTTCCCGAAGGATACGATTACTATTGTACATTTATTGGTATTTAATTTCAGTGTATGGTTCTAACACAAGTTATTTGTCAGCCCTTCGTGGAGATCATTGGTGTTGGTGAGGGATTCTGTGACTGCTCCTAAGTTGCAAACATCTGCAAGTTTGGTCAGCCAGAAGCTCTTCATAGAAGTAAATGCCAGAAAGCGGTCGCAAGACTGGTCCTCGAGGGACTATGTTGTGACTGGCATCTTTGTAGAGGTGGACTCTTCAATTCTAAACTTCCTGGGTCCTGTTTGTGAGCCGTAACTATTCACAGAGTGATGTAAGGTTTTATACCTAACCTCTTGAGTTTGATGCCTGAGGGGTGAGATTGTTTCAAATGCCTTGGCCTGGTTAAAGTAAATAATCTGAACTGTGTTGCCCTCCTCCATTGCTTAGGTGGCCTCAAAGCAGTCCACTAGGTTGAATAGGCATGACCTGCCCTTAACAAAACTTAACTGGGTTGGGTCCAATGTTTTGTGGGTTTCCTATGTCATTATTCATCGTTTCCATGATTCTTTATATGGCTTTGCATATCAGACTATGTAGAGAGAGGGCCTGCAGTTTCTAGGGTCTGTAAATGGCCCACCTGACTGTTGCTGCTCTCCATTAGTGAGGCATGGTTTGTTTTGAGGCTGCAGCTAACTAGCAATTTCAGAGGACCTGTTGTGTTGTGTCATGCTGTTTAGAAGGCATCCTGTGATATTTTCCGGGCCCATCGGTACTTTGTTCTTGGCCTTAAAGGCACAGAGGACCTGTTTCCTAGTGATTGTAAGGGGAGTGTAATTTTCATGGTATTGTCTGAGGGGAGGTTGAGGAAGGGGGGAGAGGGGTAAAGTTATAACTGAATTTGCCAGAAGTTTTGTAATATCTTCTGGCTCATTATAGGTGGCTCCATTAACAATGAGCTCTCTACACAATTGAGTGTTGCCTCTGAGGTTGCAGAAGTAGCTGAAGAATGCCATGCGGCTGTCCTTGATCTGGGAGACTGTTTACCTCATATTTGACTTTGGTGGACTTTTTGTCCTCTTGAGTTCAGTTTCAGTGCTTTTTTCTTGCTGAGTACTGTGCCTTCTAGTTTTTGTCATGATTTTCATCCTTCTGTTGTACAGTGTTTTGATATAGCGAGTACACCTTTTTTTTTTTTTTTTTTTTAGTTCTGTACTAGTACCTGGTGGGTACAGCTCTGTGCAGCTATTTATGTGCTTGTGTAGGGTTTCTTTGAACAGTTCCACATAGATAGCAGTGTTCTTGGGGTTTATGGTTGCTTAAAATTTTGCCAGGTTATCAATAGCAGGAAGCTAGTCTTAGACTAGTTCTTGAACATTCCAGGCTTAGCTGAGGTTTTCAGTTTTATTTTTGATTCAAAAGCGACCATTTTCTCGTTTGACCTTGCCAGAGAAGACATTACTCTTGGGACTGTGTAGCACCCTCCCATGTTAGTGAGGACCAGAAACAGTATGTTTGCACCTGTGGTTGGCATGTTGACAGTCTGGTGCAGGGAGGTTGCATTTACAAAATCCATGCATCTGTCTGCATGTTTGGTGTCACATGATTCCCAGTTAATAGTGGGGTAATTTTAAAGTTGCACTTGAGTATTGTATGGCGAGTGTTTCCAGCAAGCCTAAGTACACAAGTTTCCTGTGGCAGAGGGAGACTTCAGCTTGCAAGGAAATGGTATAGGATTTTACTTATGGTGGTCTGGAAAATCTGAAGTGCATTGTCCTGTTTGACCAGCCTTTAAGTGTATTTATTCTGTGTGTAAATCAAGACACCTCCACATTTAGTCCCAGAGTGTGTAATAGCTGTTTTTAGATGTGTGGGATGCACTGTAATCATGCGCTGCCAGTGTGATCTCTGCAGCTTTAAACCATGTTTCAGTAACTGCACATACAGCCTCCTCTAGGATGAGGAAAGCTTTTAGGGAGTGGAGTTTTAGACTCCAAGGATTGAGTAGTAACATTTTGATTTTCTTGGATTTTGTTTTGCTAGGTATCTGATTTGCAGGCAAGCTCGGTGGACACATGTGTCTCCGAGTAGTGGCCTGGGAAATAGCATTGTATGGTTAACTTCAGTGTCTGCTGGATTGTGTTCATCTGGACAGATGGTCACATAGTGCATCTTTAGTTGCACATAGGAGCCTTGGTTCTAATTGGAGGGCTTGACGTCACAAATGGGGTTGGCCACCATTGCTTGGGAAGTTCAACACTTAAACATTCCGTAGGTGCTCTGGATGTGAATTACTTGGAGGGTCTTATTGAAGGCTGTTTATGTTGGTCATTGTCTAGTGTGCACTGTGCTCCATGTAGTTTGGGGTTAAACATGGCATTCCATGCTGTAACTTTTTGTATGTCACTGTAATATTCCACCAAACATTTTGTGGCATTATACACTTTGATTGTAAATCCTTTAGATTGTTTTGGCCAGGGAGATCAACTTGGAGCAAAACAATGAAATTTGTTCAATTTAGTACTAGTATTCCAAATTCATCTAAATAACCAAAAATTGAAAATCATTTGATTCTCTGAGTATGTGCTGATATGTTTTTGGAGAAGTTATGTACCTGGTAGAGTTATCTTTAAAAGAAAAATTGCGCACCCCCCCGGGCAGCGTGACAGATGGCTGTCATTGCCTCTCCATACCAGCCTTCATCTAGACCATTTGGCTTTTCCCTTGAACTAGGGTATGCCATCTTGGGGATCTTAGCAAACTAGTTATCAATCTTTGTAGGGGGGAGTGATGGGAAAGGAGATGGAGGTGTCATGACTAGTGTGGTCCATTCCAAACCTCACTAATCTTGTATGCCTTAAATGTTCCTCGAGGGAAATCATGCTTTGGCACAAATACATGCCCATATGTGTTAGCAAGTGGCATGCTAATTTCAGTCCTTCCTTTGTGTGCACATGCTTGTGAGGCTGTAATAATGTTTTTCAGCTTTTGCTAGAGACCAGGTAGTGCTGTGAAACCTACATCTTCCCCCCTGAATAGGTGCGATGTCAGCCTCAGCTGGCCACCATCCCAGATTGGTTGGTAGTCGCTTCCTGGTTGCAAAGATTGCAAGGCAAATGCTCTGCCCCTCTGCCAGATCTTGTGTGTGGATTATTACTCCAAATTCCCTGAAATGAAGTTGACACAGTAGTAGATTTCTGCATTTCACGAGGTAAATTGTGCTTGATCTCATATTTGAGGGTGGGCCAAAATGTACAAATCTGGAAGATGTGTGTGTAATTGGGGATTTAGACATATCTTGCCCATGCTAGTCATAAGGTAATGACCAAGTTGAGGGAGCCTGCCTAATGGGGAATATTGTCATGGCAAAGAGTGGTAGTTGGACTCGAAAATAATTAAGTGCAGGGGCTCATCTATTATTTTCTTCAGTGTTGTTGGCAGATTAAAAATCTGATTGCCAACTTCAGCTACATTACTGATGCTTGAGCCTGTGTGCATGCATCTCTATGTATATTTCATTATAGATTCCATGAATGTTGGCATACTGTTAATCTCCACTGCCTGTTGAAGCCCATTCATTGACACCTAATTCATCAAAACATGTTGGTAAGATATAAAAGATTGGGGCACGTTTGATGGGTTGTGTTCCTTCCTCCCACGCCAGTAACATGCATGATATAGCCCATTCTGTAGTTGAGTAAAATGTGAGTTGATAGATGAATCTCAAGGTAGGTAGGTGTCAGAGTAGCAGCTACAGTCATACGTGTCTGTATGTGCATGCCAACATATAAGTGCATATATGTTGTTTTTTCCAAGTTTGGAGTAAGGCGCTTCCACATGTATGTGCTGCGCAACTTTAATACTAATAAGTTTGTATTGGATTGCATATCACGTGGCACTCCCTTGTTTCTAGAGAAGGTGATTGGAATATAGATTTCGTGGAGGCTAGACTGCATTTACTGTCTCTCATAACCTTCCTGATGAGACAGAAGTGTTACCCTTGTTCAGAAGGTTGTGGGTTGGAAAGCGGGAGGAATTTGTAGGCCTGTTGGAATTTCCTTGAGGATAGTGAGTTTTAGGCTAGAGACCAGTTTGCATCCATATACCCTTAAGGATCTGTCAAGTCAACGCGGATCAGTTAAGCCTTTTACAGATGTAGTATAATTTAGTCGGTCTGCGTAGACTTGGTCTCGCTCGGGTGACTGCTGGGAAAAGTTGGGAACAATTGGGGCTATTAAACCAAGAGTGAGGAACTGGTTTACTGCAGTAGGAGTTGGTCACTTACTTTTTTTGCCACTGTTCTTCTCACCATAATTAAAGTGACTAAAGGTGTTTTGCAGAGGTCTTTTGTGGGTCCAGTTCTCCTCGGTCTGTTTACTTGGTGACCTTTGGTCATGAAGACTATGATCAGCAGTTTCTGTGATTTACGTGCAGGGACTGCTGCAGTACTTGGAGGTGGGAGAAGCGTCTTGAGGAATTCTGTAGAAAGGATGGTCAGGTAGGTATGAATGTGTTTTTTTTTTTATTTTTATTAGCAAAATCTTGGTGTTTTGGTAGTATCACCTGTAACGTGAAGGAGTTGGTATTGATTGGGAGAAAGATGTAGAGCTGTTGGTCATGCCTGAATTGTTCCATAGGGAACACAGTAAAGAAGGCAATAGCAGAAAAATGCTGGTGTTTATTTTCGGGGCGGTAGATTCCAGTAGCCAGTAGTCTCACTGTACCAAGGCCTTGTCAGGTCACCCCACCCTGTGACTTCAGTACACTGATGGATGCTGTCTCATATTTTTGGGTGAAGTCTAGAGAGGTGTGTGTGTGTGTGTGTGTGTGTGTGTGTGTGTGTGTGTGTGTGTGTGTGTGTGTGTGTGTGTGTGTGTGTGTGTGTGTGTGTGTTTAAGTAGAAAATGACTAAAGAGGAACCAGAGCTGCTCTTGCTATAAACCAGGCGAGAGAGTGGAGCATATGGTACAGAAGATTTGGTCATCAATAATAGTAAGGGCAGATTGAGGGGGACTGGACAGGTGACAGATTTGTAGTGGGTAATTACTACTCCCATAGTCTCTAAAAGGACTTCAGAGACAGATAAAGCTGAAGAGAATGAAGTGCTGGGTGGTGGTGGTGGTAGAATCTACAGATTTCAAGAGAGCATAAGAAGTGAAGTTTTGGGGGAGTGAAGAAGTAGATTGTATGCATGCCCCTTTTTTTTTTTTTTTTCAAAACAGGTTTATTGTTTTAACATATAAGAGAAATATCATAATTTTATACAAGTAATTTAAAAATAGGTATTTTTATAATATTCAACAAAACAACTAAAGTATTTACAAAGACATCCACTACAATCAGATCAATTAAACTAAATACCATGCTATTGAAATTAAATTTTTTTTAACACATTTTGTAAATTATCCCATACAATATAATAAGATGTACTACAATCAGATCAATTAATTAAACTAAAATACCATGCTATTGAAATTAAATTTTTTTAACAAATTTTGAAAATTATCCCATACAATATAATAAGATGTTTTTCTATTTGTTCTTGTCCTAATTGTGTTTATTTCCATATGGCACACTATATTCATAACATTTTTAAATTCATTGAACGAAGGAGGTGCATCTGAAATCCAATTTCTACTTATTATTTTCCTAGCCACTGCTAGAATAGACCATAACAAAGGAAGCTTAACCTTTTTAACACTTTGAGGTACAGGTGTGTTGAATAATATAAGAGATTTAGAAATAATGAAATTATCTGTAAAAAGAGCCTGCAAAAATTCATTAATTGACTTCCAGTATTCTTTCAATTTTATACAGTCATAAAACATATGAGCCCAATCAGCATTAATTTCTACATTACATCTCTTACATAAATTCTTTATTATTTATTTTATTCATCATCAAAGGTGTATAAAAAGATCTATGTAAAAATTTCCATGTATAAAGTCTCCAGACAATGGAAGACATAGTTCTATAAGCAGATTCCAATATATATTGTTTATCTTGTTGATTTGGTGGGTCCCCATTTAATAGAAGTGAAATAATTCCAGTATGAATCTACACTGTAAAAAGTTTCTTGTCTGATAAAGGTAAACTTTCATACATACATAAAGTTATCAGAAACTTTATTTTGTAAATTTAATATCAAGTAATCTATCAGTGTTGGAATAGATTCTTTAACTGTTATAGACATTAGATCTATTTTATTAATGAGATGTTGTCTAAAGGTCTGAACCTCTAACCAGCAAGTTTCTCTTGGATCAAATTCTTGTTTTAAGAAATCTAGATTTTTAACTTTATTATCAGATATCAACTGATACCAGTACTTTAGATCATTATCTATAGCTAAACGAGTTCCTTCAGAAGTAGATGACAAAAGCATACCCTGAGTATACATTATAGGGGATACAATAAAATTCCATTCCCTATACTTAGGGTGCATGAATATAAAGTTACGATAACTAATAATAATATTTAATGGGTAACAAACCATATGTTTAGGTGTAATAGGTGAAGTACAAAATTCCTTTAGTAACCATAACATGGAGTTATTTACAATCATATTTTTGTGTGTTAAGGAGATTTTCATGAAGTGCATACTAATTAGCTCCCAATAATCTTTCCATTTTGTGACATATGACTGATCTATTAATAAAGTAATAACTTTTACAATAGAAGAGATAGTATATAAATTAAAGTCTGGAAAAGAAATACCCCGTTGAGACCAGCTATTAGTATGTTTCTTTAATGCAATCCTAGGTCTATTAGGTGCCCATAGGAAATTTAACATTAGTGTATTCAGTTTCTTGATGATTATTTTTGTAGGTGGAAGTATTATTGATTGTATTAAGTATAAAATCTTGGGGAATATTATCATTTTAATAATTGTAAGTCTCTCCTCCATAGTAAAAACATATTATTCCAGGTATTAAAAAGATTTTGTATATTAAGAAAACGGGTATTATAATTATTATATATAATAGATTTAATATCTTTAGATAGTATTATACCTAAATAAGTTATCTGACCTGAATTGGGTACATATTTAGTAAAATCACTAATGAGAATATTTTTTCGTGTATATATAGGTAGTATTTTAGTTTTTTCTTCATTGAATATTAAACCAGAAATACTTTTAAAATTCATCATGTTATCAAATAGAGACTGCATAGAAGAATTAGATCCTGCTGATGTAATTAGAACATCATCTGCAAAAAGTAGAATTTTGGATGTTGTATTTTCATCTATTTCAAAACCCTCTGTCAGTACTGTTTCTGATCAAATTAGCCGAAGGCTCCATTACTAAAGTGAATAATAGTGGAGAAAGTGGACATCCTTGTTTTGTACCTTTAAGAATGGGTATTTTTTGTGAAACGTATGTTCCTACCTTAATATAAGCCAACGTTCCTTTGTATAAATGCTCAATTAGATTTACAAATGTATCTGAGAAGTTTGTGCACTTCATTAAGGTAAACATAGTCCCAACTTACTGAATCAAATGCTGAACTTATATCAAGACTAGTAAGTGTTAAATCTTTCTTTTTCCTATTTGCAAAATCTATTAATGTTAAAGTTCTTATATTATCAAAAGTATTTCTATTTACAATGAAGCCTGTCTGATCTATATCTATAATGCCGGGAATGATTGTCTTCAATCTATCAGCAAAAATACTCATAAACATTTTATAATCAACATTAAGTAATGAGATGGGCCGATATGAAGAACATCTAGTTGGATCTTTATTAGGTTTTAAAATTGGCAAAATAAATGTATATTGCCAAGATGGGGGGGGGTTATTAACTCAGTTTGGGCCAAAATAAAAACCTTATGTATTAATTAATGAATATGTACTTTTAGAAAGGATTTTGTATATCTCTGGTATAATACCATCATTACCCGGTGCTTTGTTTGATTTAAGCTTATTTATTTGTGTAATAACTTCTGTATATGAAATACTCTTGTCCAATAGTTTAATCTGATGTTTATTAAGCTTTTTATTCATGTTTGTGGTTATAAACTCCTTTATTTTATCTTTAGGTTCCATGTTAATGTTATTATGGTTAATTTTGTGAAAGTGATTTCTAAATTCATCTAGTATTTCTGGTATACTAGAAACATTCTTCGTTTTCCTTAGAGAAAAGATTTCTTTGATATGGTTTTGTTTATTCAACCTTTTTGTTTTATTTTTAAGTCTATAAGTATTTGGGGCTTATTGAATAAGACAAAAACTTGTATTTCTCTAAAGTTATTTTAACTTTGAGTTAAAATTTCTTTGTATTTCTCATTTAGTTTGTTTATTTCTTCAATAACTTTCTTGTCCATAATATTTTCTTTATTATGTTTTGTAAGAGTCTAATTTACTTTGAATATCTAACAATTCCTTATCCCAAGATTTCCTTTTATTATTATTATACCATCTGATACTTTGTCCATATAGATATGATTTTAAGGCATCCCAAACATAAACAATGGAGACTTCAGGAGTATTATTTATGTCTAAAAAATGTTTTACTTCTGAAAGTATATATTCTTTTAGTTGAGTTAAGTATGCTGGTATCCTTTTGATCTGAACATTATGAGTATTTTTTATCATGAATTCAAAAACAATTGAATTATGATCAGATATAGGACATGAAATGATTTTGGAATTAATTAAATCTGTTACCATCTGGTTAGAAATAAAGACCCTATCTATTTTTGAATAAGTTTTGTATCTGTTAGATTCAAATTCATTACCATACACCTTTTTTTCTATCTGATTATTAATATAATTCAAATAAGAATTAGCAAAATCATTTAAATGTTTAGCATTAGATGTAATTCTTCTTTTCCCTATAGTGGTAGTATCACTTTCATGTAGTATACAATTAAAGTCACCAGCTAAAATAATATCTCCTATAGAGAATGATATGATCTTATCAAGATGATGTTTCACTGTATTAATACCAATTCCAGGTATCCAATATACATTAATTAAAGTGCAAGTCTTCCCATTAATTTGTATTGTAACCATACAAAACATTCCTTTGTCATCCTGATAAGACTTAATGGTTTTAGGAATGAGCATACTTTTATTCCATAAAATAGCCACTCCTCTTTTTTTTCTGAGTGTGCTCTGAACTAACCAATACTGTATATTTGTTTGTGGCTAGTTTATCAATATCTTTTTCAAGAGATGGGTTTCTTGCAGGAAGACTAAGTTGGCCTTATGTAAATTAATGTATCTTATTAGGCTTGCCCTTTTACATGGATTATTCAATCCATTAATGTTTAAAGAAATTCCTTTTAAAGATGTCATTTGGCATTTTAAAACTTAAGAATCTTATGATCAAAATAACAAATAACAAGATAAGTAATGTTACATCTCCTTTAGGTGTACCTTTAAATATAGCTGTATTTATTGAATCTCTTATGGGATTTCGTATAGGATTCAATTTTGTTTGTAGTGACAATTAATGTACAAAATATATTGTGGATGTCAAAACTATATACAAATAACAATGAACAAGTGAAAATAATGTAAGGATTAAACCTTGCATCCAGCCTGGAGTTATAAACTCCAACTTAGAGTAGTATTTACCACTCAAGTTAACCCCCTACCCTAAGCAGCAGTACCTCAGCTACCACCTTATCAATTTAATGCTAGTTATATTTAACTGAGGTTAACAGTTTTCAATTCAATTATCTAGCAAGACAAGACTACACATTTGGTAAAACAGCATCATATAAACTAAAATAAACCTTTTTTTTTTTTTTTTTTAAAAACTGTTCATACTATATACATCCATGTAATATAAAACACTTGTATTCAAATAGCTTTCACATAATCTTGATGTTAGAAATCAAGAGAAGAGAAAAATAAGTTCTAACATTCATTTAAATCAAAAACTTTGGCTAATATGATTCAGACATTACATATATTAAGATGCATCTATTTTCTGTCATGTAAATGCAATTAACAGCTTCCAAAAAAAAAACTTGAATTGCTTGCATATGAGCATTTACTCACTCATTATTGTCAATAGAATAAAATATTGTATTCATAGAAATTGTTATAAATCATACTGCATAGTTATGCAGATTCTCAGAAACACTTATATTCATATATACATATACACACACACATACACTCACACACATATATATATATATATATATATATACGCACACACACATATATATATATATATATATATATATATATATATATATATATATATATATATATATCTGATCTCACTGAGTTGTGTCCTTGCCGAGCACTGTCTTACTTGCTGTCCCTACAATAAATCTGTCTGCTTTATACAAAATAATGCACAGCAAACACATTTTAGTAACCAGATTTTACAACCATGCTATACTACTGCTTTAAAATATATCACATGACAATTTCTTCCAGAATAGAGTTATAAAATTATTTATGCTTGTCAATCAGTTGAATTAAATGAGTTATAGTAATGTATATGTTTGGAACATAAGTTTTTAACACAGATTATTAAGCTGCTGTTAAGTAGATTTTCAAAAATACTTGAATAAATGTTTCATTTTCTGTGCCGTCTAAAATAAGACATTTACTTACTACAAGAAACTGTATCATTTAAACTCATTATAACTGACATATTTTATGAATTATAACATAGATATTTAAGTAATTATATAAAATAACTGACATTTAGATGTTAGAGTTCATTTTCCTTCACATAGTCGCATTTGTATCATTTCTATTTCCTGGTAGAGTGACATTCCTGAATCTGTGATGTGTCAGTGTGATATCTAGGTCAAAGGTGAGACTGGCTGCTTTCAGCTTCTCTGTGAGAATTCTGAGAGTTGAAGCTTTTGAAGTAGCTCATGGACACTGTGCATGAGACAGCCCACATCCCAGATTGTCTCTCAACATTTTGGCGGGAAACTTATTAAAAACTTACTTCTCCTTTTCAGAAAGAGAAACAAGTTGAATCACAGCTTGCCATTAAATCTCCAGATATTTTGACTAGTTATGAAACAAAACATTTCTTTGCACACAGAGAATAACTTTGATTAAATCTTTTTCAAAATATTTGTGGCTTCTTGGAAATGCAGGAACTATATTTAAAAAGATTAATAATGAAATAAAATGATGAGAGAAAAAAAACATAGAACAAATCATTTGTTTTTTAGTCTCTTCTTCTTCTCTGAAGTCTTCCACGAAGTTTCAGTTGCCAGTCTCTTTAATGAAGGACTAGCCCATTCCATTTCCTCTATTTTATCCAAAATCTTCTTTTTTGATGAACAGTAAAGCAGAGTCTAAGTCATCGAAAAGTTTAGGACCATCAGGAAGGAAGATTTTAAGCTTGGCAGGAAACAGAAGGTATGTTTTAAACTGTGCTTTTTTAAGCTCCCTTATTAGTGGCAGAAAAGCTTTTCTTTTAGCTATTACCATGGAAGAATAGTCATTGTCAAAACGCACAGTTGTCTCATTAATCTTAACAGAAGCTTTAGCCCAAGCAGATTTAAGAACCATCTCTTTATCAAAAGATGATAGAAATCTAACTATAACTGATCTAGGATAGTTTTTGTTAGTTAGTATTAGCTATAGATCTATGTGCTCTTTCGATACCAAAAGAGAATGCTTCTGGTAAGTCTAAAGTTTTAGGGAGCCATGTTAAAAAAGAAGTAATATTGTTACCTTCAATATTTTCTGTCAGTCCAAAAATCCTAATGTTATTGCGCCTAGATCTATTTTCCAGGTCATCCAGCTTTGTTTGTAAATGTGTATTTTGTTTCAGGAGAAACTCAATGTTGATTTCCTCCTCTTGTATTCTATTTTCCATGTCATTCACAGCTTCTTCTATGCCTGTCATCTGGATGTTGTTGCAGGTCTATATGTAACAAGTCTATTTGTTTTGTAGTTTTTTCTATGAAGGTGTCTATTTTAGTATCCATTTTATCCATCTTAGCAGTAAGTTGCTGGTTTATAATTATCAGAGACTGAAGTTCTTTCTTGATGCTGGAGTCTTGAGAATTTGTCTTACTGGAACTCATTTCAGACTGATAAACTGACGAAAATTTCCAAAGTGATTTCTGACAGGAATATTGTTAAGATTTCCTTTCTTTTTTAGATATAGTTCAAGAACTGTATAAAACAAACATATTTAGAAAGAAAATTACTTCAAAAATTTAATTTTTTAAGTAATTCCTGTCAGTGTAATGAAATTGGTGGAGCTGAAGAAATCTGCTGCTATCCTGTGTTCATCCTTGGCCACGCCCCGTATGCATGCCCTTTGAGTGCATAAACAGTGTTGTCTCAGCTTCTGCCATCAAGCAGAATTGGCAGTAGAAATGCATAGATTACTTATTTTCAAACAGTGTAACTCCTGACGAAAATTAAGAAATGGCAAATCTTCTGATGGAGGGGAGAGGTCAGATAGGGTGTGTGCATTGTACAAGGTTGTTTGAATGATAGAGGAGCATGTATTTTTTGGCTATTCATTAAGGACTTTGCTGTGAGGCAGTCCGCTGCCTGCCTGAAGAATGCCATGTACAGTTTGAGTTTATTAAAGCACAGAAAGTGGTGCGTGTAAGGAGAGAGAACAGAGTAACACGACCCCTGAGAGTTTATTAGAAAAGGAGTTGCAGTAAATGATTTAGTAATTTTCAGTTTGTTTTCTGTAGAATCTCTCTGCCGTATGGTTCAGGCAGTCAGCCACAGAACACTATTTATTTTTGTTTGGTCTGATCTGTTCCTGAAATTTGATTGTAATGTTATCTTTGGAACTGAATTTACATTTTGTCGTTATTGTGTGGTCTCATTTGTACCCGATAGGAAGTTTCTGTGCATTGAATCTAGATGTTTTGGAAGATCTCACTGCCTTCAGTTTATTCCGTTTCGTGCCATTGCCTGATATTGCTTTGTGGGCTATTAGCATCTTAAATTAGAAGCTGGGACAGTAAATGACAGGTGTCTGCAATTGGAATACGAGAGCATCATTTTCTGTGAATTCTGGGTTGCTGTGGGGAGTTTGGAACTTATTTTATATTGACTGGTGTCTTGTTAATTTTTCTTAACACATGATCTTCGATGGTTGTGGTTAGGCTGGTAATTCAACTCATTGTATTTGATAATTATGACACTGCGACATTTCAAAGTTGAATAGTAAAATTGTGTCTCCAGCTAGGAAAGTGTTTATTACTGTCCTTGCTTTAGGTGCTTTACTTGTTTTGTGAGAGTATTCTAAGAATTTGGTTGCATATTGTTCCTGCTGTTTCATTGTGTTACCACTGTATTCCATTTCTTTTGTTAATTAATCTCACTCACTCATCCTAGTGTTGAAGGTTATGGTGTATTAGGTGCTTAAGTGATTTAAAATTTTTTTAAGAAAAACATGACTGCATATATAACATGAAATTTAATGCAGCTTGTGTTGGCAACACTCGTGTATGTACAATGGCAAATTTGCCCGTCGGAGCTACCTGGAAATCCAGATTGCTGAGTAAGATTTTGGCTGCAGGGAGGTTGGCTTCTTGGTGTGCGTTGGTTGACTACTCTGAATTCTTTTCCCCTTAAGTGTGGTACATATTGTTTGTCTGACTGCTGTCAGATTTGAGGAACAAGGCTTTTCCAAGTAGGTACCCAAGTGGGTGTTTTGCAGAATGCATGTACTTTCGTTAATGCTGCATATTGCTTTAATGCAAAGTTGAGACCTGGGGTGAAGGTACAGACATTATGTACCGCTAACTTTCCCCTTCCTGCATTTGAATGAATGTACAACTCTTACTCATTTGAATTAGTACAAACCTCATAAACAGTATTTCTCATCTTTCTTTTCATAAATACCCCCATCTAACATAATTAACACTCATGCATTCTCTGTATCTAAGTTACAACTTCCAGCTGTGCCAATTTGGAGCAAGCAGCTTGGCTAGAACTAATCCTGTACCATGTCCTTTCACTTGTGTGCTGTTACCCCTGTCCTCCTGTACAATGTTACTATCTCTGTTGCATAATTTTACAACTTTGCTTCTCAGCAGCAGTCTATAATAGTTCATGTCTTTACAAAACGTTTGTGTATAATATCTATCCTCATATATATACATACATATATGTACATACACTGTGTATGTGTGTGTATATATATATATATATATATGTGTATGTATATATATATATATATATGTGTGTGTGTGTGTATGTGTGTGTATATATATATATATATATATATAT
This sequence comes from Protopterus annectens, assembly GCF_019279795.1. Taxonomy (NCBI): domain Eukaryota; kingdom Metazoa; phylum Chordata; order Ceratodontiformes; family Protopteridae; genus Protopterus; species Protopterus annectens. The sequence goes on along the minus strand of NC_056741.1, from coordinate 1,401,454,664 downwards.
ATATATATATATATATATATATATATATATATATATATATATGTATATATATATATATATATATATATATATATATATATATACACATACACACACACACACACACTTACCCACATCTTTAGAGTTCACATCCAATATCTTACATGATTGTGTCCTTCAAGTCGTATGTTTCATATATACATGCATACACTCTAACTTTATACATATTTCATAGCTTTGTACATATTTGTGTGTGCATTTAGCATACATATGCACAGTTTTATACATTTCTTCCTTGTATATATGTTTAGATGTTTTTTATATATACATATTCATTTTATATTCATCTTTTATGCATATAAATATTTTACAGATGTCATATTTGTAGAATTTATGATTTTATGTATGCGCTTAGAGTGCACAATTTGGTTTGAACACCTTAGTGTATACTTCTCCATTCTTATATATTAGTTATAGGTTATTTGTTATATGCATTATGTGGACATGTTATATGCATTTTGCTGATTTAACATTTCCATTTTAAAAATTCCCTGGTTTTACTAATTTTATTAATTGTTTAATTGATGTGCCTATATATTTTGCGTCTTTTGAATTTAAATGTTGAGAGATCTGAGGAAGCTGCACACAGCGAAAGTGCTTATCTCATGAAATAAAGATTCTTTTTGATTTTAATATATCCTTTTCGTGATTCTTGGAATATATTTTTGAGAACATTAACTGAAGATTCTTGGACTATTTACTGAACTTTTGAAAAGTTATCGACCTATCTGCTTCGCTCCTACCTTTTACTTCTATTGATTATTTTATTTTCTAACTTGGTAAGGAGCGTTTACCTGATTTGGTAGTGGTTTACTTATTGTGCTATTATTTTTACTCTTCATATATCGCTACCAACAGGAGCGGATAGCTTGTGTTATTATGGCCAACCTTGAGCTCGACTATGTTCCGCGTGGTGAACCCTGGAATGAAGCCCTTCAGAAAAGGTTTCTGCAATATCTCAATGGTACTGTGAATGCCTCTTGGCATTTTGAAAGTCTGGCACCTACTGATGTCACAGCAGCGACTGGAGATATGGAAAGGCTACACAAGCTCTTTGATGAAACGGAGAAGAGTTTCTTCAAATTAAAACGCCTCCAAGTGCAACGGGTTGCACCTACAGTTTTGCCTGGCTAAGAAGATAATTCCACGTTGTTTTCACGTATTTAATATGCCTAGCCAGGGTCGTGATTATCCGGATTTGCTAGCAGCTTGGCAGAAAATTAACTTCGAAGTCAGTCGTAAGTACTTACAACTACTTATAGACTACTTCCAACCGGAAGAAGCTATTTTAACTGAAGACATAAACAGTAAGCAATGCATAATCTTTAGTGAATTTGCTGATGATATTGTACAGCCGTTATTCGAGAATTTGTTGGATGGCGTTCTTGCACTTGAACGCAAACTGTTGCAGCAGAAAAGACATAAAATTATCAGAGACTTAAACGATTCCAAAATGGGCCATGTCTTCACATGGCCCAGATATGGACACAATAATGTGAATTCTAATTTTGATAATGGTGACAGTGGTCATAATGTGTCTTCTAACTTCGTTAAGCAACAATATACACAGCATGGTTATGCAGGGAAGAATGTTGCTTGCAGTGAGACTCCTGTATTGTCAGCGAATGGTACTAAGATGAAAGTGAATGATGTCCTTGTAGATAGGACACAGTCGAAGGGGAGTGCAGATAAAGTCAGTATTGAACAGACGAGCACATTAAAAGGGATTATATCTAGAACTAAAGTCACAAATAGGACATTAATTGGAAAGGTTATAGAGCCTAGTGATGCGACAAGTAACAACAATGATTCAGTAGATGTAATTCATCTAATACACCCTAGTATGCATTCAGAAGCCGATTTTATTTCCTGTAGTACAAATAGTTAGATAAACCTGTTTGTAGAGAGCTTGAGGCTGATCCAGTTGTCAGACCAAAGGCATTGAATAATTCGGCAGATCCACGCCTGGGTGTGAGTTCACATGTTTCTTTTCCCCTACCAGTTCGTTTAGAAAAGGGCCCAAGACGGACACGCTCTGAGTCGTAGGCAGCAAAAGAGGAAGCTTTCAGGGGAATTTGTACCAAATCGAACTCTGAAAAAGATGTGGAACAATGCAGACAAGCATGAGTTCACAATTTATCTAGTGTAACTTTGACATGATATTAGGCTTCTAAGCAAGGGGATGAATTTCATCCCCAAAAGTCGCAGTCTGCTAACAGAAACAATAGCAGATTTGAAATTATTTTGTAGGAATATTCAAAATATAAGTGTGTGTGTGTGTGTGTGTGTGTGTGTGTGTGCATAGATATATATGTATATCTGTCTATATATATATATATATATATATATATATATATATATATATATATATATATATAGATATATAGATATATAGATATATAGATATATATATATATAGATATAGATATATATATATATATATATATATATATATATATATAGATATATATATATATATATAGATATATATAGATATCTATCTCTCTATCCACATATTGTTTTGGTGTTAATCTTAGTGGCCTTGAAACTGCCCGCCCCTCTTGTATATTTGTGTTTGGATACTCCTCCTGGGCCCATCTCATTTGCTCACTCAACTGAGTGCAGTGAGATCATATTCTGATTTCCGGCACTCCTACCATCTGGGAAAAAGGAAAAAAAATTTGTAAGCTTGTTCCCTGACTTTCCTGTTAAGTGGTATAGACTACTTGTAGGCTTCTGAGACCCCAAGCCCTTCTGTGTTGGAGGGAAGCCTTCTAGCTTGGTGTTTTTTTTTTTTTTTTTTTTTTTTTTTAACTAGCCAGTTTTCTAGTTTCAGCACTCAAATCTGTTTTTTTTATCTCAGCACTTGTTCAGAAAAAAAAAATAAAAAATTAATCTGCTTTTATTGTACTTGTGTTTCTACCTACTTTATTTTACTTTTGCATCATCTTAAAAGTACTCGGTTGTATTGATTATTGCTTGGTGTAACTTATTCTAAGCCTTTTGGTTTAAACACTTGGGCTTCGGACCAGTTTTGCACTGAGAGGGTTTGTGGTCTGCACTGTAGTGGCAGAACAGGTAGCTTACATCCTTCTAGGTTGGGAACTGCTGATTGAGGGCTCAGTGTCTGACATTCTAAAAGTGTATTAATTCTGGTTTAAGCACTTGGGCTTTCAGGCCAGTTATTTTACATTAAGAGGGTTCGTAGTCTGCACTCTTGTGGGAGGAGAGGCTGGACTCTGCCCTTCTGAGCTGGGAATTTCTGGTTAAAGGCTTATAGTGCATGCATATCTGAACTGCTTCTTACTGAAGTTGCTGCGCCTTGTTTGCTGTGGCATAGACTGGATTCGGGCTTGCTGGATCTAGCTTTGTTTGTGTAACTTGAACACTAATCCAGGCATTCTCTAAAGTATTTAATTGTATTTATTACTGCTTGGTAGTAACTTAGTGTAGCTATCCTTCTAAGTCTTTTGGATTAAGCACTTGGGCTTCAGACCAGTTGTTTTACATTAGGAAGGTTTGTGGCATGCACTGTGGTGGCAGGACAGGTAGCTTTCATCCTAAGTTGGGAACTGCTGATTGAGAGCCCAGTGTCTGTTGTTCTTAGTGTATTAGTTCTGGTTTAAGCACTTGGGCTTCAGGCCAGTTATTTTACATTAAGAAGGTTTGTGGTCTGCACTCTTGTGGGAGAAGAGGCTGGACTCTGCCCTTCTGAGCTGGGTATTTCTGGTTAAAGGTTTATAGTGCCTGAATATTTGAACTGTATCTTACTGAAATTGGTACACCTTGTTTGCTGTAGCATAGACTAGATCCTGGCCTGCTGAATGTAGCTTTGTTTATATGCTTGTTGTTTGCTTATTTCCCTGGAACGCTAATTCCACCTAATACGCGGCTTCTCAGCACCTCTGTGGATCACTAGTGATATCTGCATTGCTTACTGTACTTATTTCCTTGTTTCACTTGAAAGAAAGTTACTGTTTGTCGTTTTTACATTTAAGTTACCTGTAACCCATTGCACTTAAGTTACCTGGCACTTGCTCGCTAAAGCAATTATATAAGTCAGCACTAAAAATTAAAAGCACTACACCCTCACTCCCCACTGGCCCTTGTTTTCAATTAAGGAATTCCCAATATTATTCTAGCATGTCCAAAGGTCAGTTGTCAATCTCCTCTCCGGGCCAGCTGGTGAATCTGGGAATCTTGAGGCAGTGTTACAACTGCCTCATGTACACAGACAATCCTCTCCTCCTCCCAACAACTTCCAACACATGAGAGATGCAACCATATAGCCAAACTGGAGGCTAAGCTCTCTCAACTCAGTATTGGCATAACCAGTCAGGAGGAGAAGGAAACCACAGTCTCACATAGACCTACCACGACAGCAAACCAAACACATAATCACATAAAAACATACTCGGAGGCTCTAAATAAAGATCTTCCTACCCAGCAGAGACCTCCAAAGCAACCGCTACCCCAAAACAAAATACGTGCAGCACATCTCACAAAGCCAGTGTGCCGAACAGTCACAGCCCTTAAGACTAAACAACACACCTGATACACTTGTAATAGGTAACTCTATCGTCAGGCACACTGACGTCCCGCTCACCAGGCTGAACAAGGAGAGGGTCACGGTGAGCAGCCTGTCGGGCGCAAGGATCCGCCACATAACACAAGCACGCAGGTCACTCCAAGGCAAGTACAAATATGACTCTCATTGTCCATGCTGGTGTGAATGACCTGAGACGTACCTCCCTGGACTACATGAAAAGAGACCTAGAGGAGCTCTGAGCATGTAGCCCAGGCCGGTATGACCCTGACCTTGAGTAGCATCTTACCGTCACCAAGAATGATGCCACAATATGAAGACAAAGATGATCAATTTCAACAATTGGCTTAAGTACTGGTGTCATTCAAAGGGGATCCAATGCCTGTCAACTTGGGATGATATGCTCGACGAGCCACGATGCTTTGCTAGGGACGGCTTGCACCTGTCACCCCGGGCTTTCGGATATTGGTAAAGGCTCTTGCTACCCCCATAGTGCCTTTTTTAGGCAAGGCTCAAAAGACAAACCCACCTCCATAGGTATCACAAGGGATAAGAAACTGAGTAATGCTACTAAACGCCAGAAGTCTAAACTTCAAGATGCACGCACTCGAAACTCTCCTTAGCATGGAGAACATCAATATCTGTGTAGTAACAGAAACCTGGTTCAGGGCTCCCTAGGGCACCCCAGCACTACCGGGTTATACCTCATACCATGCTTTTCGGCCCCAAAACTTGCACCGAACCACAAATGGAGGGGGAGTATCGATATTCATCAAAGATACCCACACCTCCAGGTTGGTGGCAAAGCACGAAGCATCAGAGACTATCCATGTGCAACTAACAGTGGGTAAAACTGCCTTCCAGTTTATAGCCTGCTACAGACCACCCTCCCAAACCCAGGAACCCCACTCGGCCTTCCTGAGAACACTGGAAAATATGAAGGTCTCTCCAAACACCATTATATTGGGCGACTTCAACTACCCAAACATGGACTGGGAGCATTACTCTAGCTCCAACACCCTAGCCCAAAGGTTCCTAGAATTTATAAACTCAAATGCTATGGATCAACTTGTTACCACTCCCACAAGAGGGGAAAACATACTGGACCTGATCATCACTAGCATGGGGACTCTATGCTCCAGACCAGAAGTGTATCCCTCACTGGTAAGATCAGACCATAAACTAATCTCACTGGATATTCACATCGCGACCCCAACCCTGCCCAGAAAACCACAGTGAAAAACTTCTCTAAAGCAAATTTCACACTCCTCAAAACCGAGGTGGAATCCTTCAAAGCCCCCGGGCCTGTGGAAAATACGGCCCAGACTGCGGAATCCTTTGTAAACGCATTCTATGAACACCTTCAGGAATGCATGGGTCATGTGATCCCAAATAAAACCAAGACCCAATCCTCCAAAGGCAGACGTCCTGTCTGGTGGACCCCAGCCATAAACAAACTATACAATAGAAGGAGGAAGCTACTAAATGATGGAGCAAAATCCCAAAAAGGGAAGGCATCACTGATCAGTATTAGCAAAAAACTACGGGCACTCGAAGCTGGCCTTAGACAATTTTACGAGAGAAAAATTGCACAGGACACTAAGGATAATCATAAGGCTTTCTTTAGTTATGTTAGGAACCTGGGTGGTAATTCCCAGATATGCTCAGAATTAGTCCAAAATGAGAAAAAAAATACACCAAACCCACAGACATTGCCAACATCCTAGCTGACCGGTTCAGTGCAAACCCCCCCCCCCACCAAAAGGGCAAATATCTATCCCAGCAGAGTGCTGCCCCCCTGACATCTCAGATGCTCAGGTAAGAGCCGCCCTCTCCAAAGCAAAAAACACAGCATCAATGGGACCAGACTGTGTCCCGGGCTGCGTCCTACATATAAACTCCAAGAGCTAAACCCAAACATAAAACTACTGTTCAATCTCAGCCTTACTACAGGATATGTGCCCAAAGAGTGGCGTACAGCAACAGTGGTCCCTCTCCATAAAGGTGGTGCCTCAACAGATCCTGGAAACTATCTCCCCATAAGCCTGACTAGCTTGGTCTGCAAAGCTATGGAAAGGATCATCATGGACCTCATAAATAAAGATATTGGGGACCTACAGACACTGGATCCTACCCAGTTCGGCTTTAAGGGCAGATCCTTCCTCTTAAACCTGGTTGATTTCTTTGAAACAGTCACCAAGGCCATTGACTAGGGGAAGGTGGTCCACACAGCCTACCTGGACCTCACAAAAGCCTTCGATACAATACCCCACTCTGGCATTATAGATAAGCTCACCAGCTTAAATATAAACCCCTATGTCACTAGATAGATTGCAAACTGGCTCAAGGACAGAACCCACATGGTTAGAATTGCTGGAGCCATGTCAGACTCCAAACCAGTTACAAGTGGTGTCCCACAAGGCTCAGTCCTGGGACCTCTCGTTCGGTATATATTTCTTGGAGGTACAGGCCAACACGCAAGGACTGTGGCTGACCAAGTTTGCAGATGACTGCAAACAGGGCGCCATAATCGACTCTCCAGCCGAGACAAGCATCCTCCAAAAGGGCCTCCTAGAAACAGACAACTGGTGCCAGGCCATGGCCTCAAGCTAAATACCAAAAAGTGTATAGTCATCCCCTTTGGCAAAAACAAAGTGCCCACAAATGACCCCATAGGTGGTAATCCATTAAGTACAAAAGAAGTAATTAGGGACCTGGGGACCCAAGTTGATAGCAATTTCTCATTTGACAACCACGTGGCCAAAGTGGTTAGAAAAACATTTTATATAGCCCACCTAATCATGAAGGGATTCACATCTAGATCAGGGGACGTCATCGTACCTCTTTACTCATCCCTCATCAGGCCCATAATTGAGTACAATGCCCCTTTTGGGATGTACCTTACCAGACACCTGCAGCAACTGGAAAGACCCCAAAAGTACCTCACAAAGAGGATCAAAGGGCTCAAACAGATGCCATATTCTACCCGGTTAAAGAAACTCCAGCTCTACTCAGTGGCATACTGCCTGTTCAGAGGCGATCTGTGCCTGACGTATAAAGCCATGTCCAACCCGGAATTAATGGACATGCTGCACCTCAGAAAATCCAAATCCCATCCCAACAGAAATGCACTGTATAAACACACAGAAATTAGTGGTGAGGAACATCATTTCAAATTTGGCCTGTTAGTGTTAAACATGATCCCAGGGGAGTGGACAATAAGAAAGTACTAAGTTATAGGGAAGCATGGTGGCAAATATTTGTAGATGCCACCACTCCACCAGGTTTAAATGATAACCTCTCTCTAAAGGCCATATTAGAAGTCAATACGTAGCATAAATATGTTTGAACATTTATATATGCATAAATTCTAAGGGTGTTCCACAGTCCACCAGACAGTAACAAATTAAAATGATGTACATGTTGAAATTATAGTAGTTTTCAAAACAAAATTATGAGCTATCTAATATATGAGCATGTATATTTATTTATTGCTATGGGAATGCATTTTTACTCATGTATTTTTATTTTTTATATTTATACAATATATTTCACAAATATTGGATAGTATGGTTGGTTAGGAATACATATTGTTAAGTAGTATTTTTACACATGTATTCTTATGAGTATAGATAATTGCTTTTTAAAAATACATTGTAGCTTTAAGTTGGGACCTGGTTTGAAATTGGTGCCAAAAATGTTTTAAAAGACTGAGGTTTTTTTACTGGGATGTTCTGAAGAAGCTCAAGATTTATTGAGTGAAAGCGCTTAACCGAAGTTCATTGGATTATCAATAGCATTCCAGGTCATTTTTTATGGACAATTCACCAAATCAGCGTATTTTGAATTGATGCGTTTTACACACGGTATACGCTAAATTTAGTGCAACAAGTTTTATTATTTATTATTTTACGTTCAATGTACGTTTTTGTGTTTAGTTGGCTGAACTTCCATGTTACAGGAGGTACAAGCATTTCATGGATGGTTTTGTGCAGCAATAAAAAATTTAAGCCGTTTATTGTTGGAAGTCCCTGAAAAAATGTGCAGTTTAGAGGTAAAGACAGCTGGTCGCAATTTGCGTGAGGAGACTCAAATCCTGTTTGCTTCACAGTATATCGGAGCGGTTAGCAGGATTTATATCTGTGCGCCTTGGGGCATAAACACTAATATACGTTGGCTGTCACTCTTAAAGAAATTAAGTTGTTTGGAAGTGTTTGGTGGAAATTGGTGAAAGGAACTGTTTGTCCAACAGAAGGAAAGCTGGTTGTACTCCTAACAGAGGAGGTAATAACGAGTGGTTGGTGCAGTTATACTCCTGGATACTGTTCATTTAGAATATCTTCTACATTTGGTTGTGGTAGTAATCTATTAGCCGACCTAGGAGGTAGATCACTTATTGGAGCTCAGTGATTTCAAGCACTGGGTTGTATTTTGTATATTTTATTGTGACTTGTTACCTTAACCTTTTGGTGTGTGTTTTTTTTCCTTGTTTTTTTTTTCTTCTGTTAGGATGTCCAAGGATCCTAAGCTGTCTGGATTCAAGAAGTGTGACTCATGCTGTCTGAAGATGTCTCTGACAGATGGTCACGCTTGTGGTTTATTGTCTGGGTGCAGTGCACCTGCAGGACTCTTGTTCAGTTTGCCATGCGCTCAGTCCAAGAGTTCTGCAGGAGTGCAAAAACAAATTGATCTTGAGGGGTCTACTTAAACCCCAAGATTCACCGGCGAAGGCTCAGTCCGTGAAATCTTCTAGGCCACCTAAACCCTCTGCTCCCAGTTTTGAGCAGTCGTTGGGTGAAGCCATACCATCCGTCTCGGCTCCGGCTGGGACCAATGTTCCTCCCTCACAGTCGGCTCAGACACATTCTTCGGAGCTGTCAGTCGAAAAAGGTCCAGGTCTCCTCCTCTGGAGTCGATACGTTAGGCTCTGAAGTCGCCTCTGCTCCAGTTGTAGCGTAGTCATCGCTTATCTCACTCTTCTCTGTCCTCAAGACTTTCTGATCATGACTTGAAAGAGTGGTCAGTAGGCTGCTGAAATCGCAGGCCCTAGCCAAAATGTTGTCCAGCCCCCCCCCCCCCATCAGGTGTCTGCTCCATCCACAGCTGTAGAGATTCCTCCTCAGACTCATCCTATGAGCTCGGATCCGGAGTTTGTTTAGGTTAGTCGTGGAACAGTCTGCTCAGATACTTTGTACTTCGGTTCCGTTGTCGGCTCCGATCCCTTCCATGGTACCATCCCTGGAGGGATCTGGGTGCTGGGACTCCATGGTCTGCTCCGAGGGGGCGAGTGGCATCAGACCCTTGTCCGACCCCCGCTCTCCCCCGCGGCGCTTCAGCTCTGGGAGCTCTGCTCCAACATCTGCCTCGGAGCAGTCCCCCTCGGTACGGGGAGGGGTTCTATTTTTTCGGATCCGGAGCAAACTGTGCATCCGGGTAGGGACGCCTTCGAGGTGGAGTGTACTGGCCTCAGAGTCAATCCCACGATCAATCCCATCGGCTCCTCCCCCTAGGGTGCCTGCGTCAGCCTCTGCCCCTCTTCCAGACCCCAAGTGTGGGGATCCAGCGCTCCAGGACACCCCCTTGGATGTATCCTCCTCTTCCGAGGCCTCCCCTGATCATTCAGAGGAGCCACCTCGCAAGAGGAAATGCAAGAGGAAGCATGTTGACTCCCCCGAGTCTGTCGCATCAGATACTGAGTTGGAGGAGTCTGAAGGGTCCCCAAGATCCCCCTCTGAAGATGTCTCCTTCTCAGACATCCTTGAGATGCTTAGGCAGAGGGGGAACTGGACTGTCGTAAGCCCTTCAGAGGATGAGTCTGTATTCCTGGACGCGTTTGGATCCCGACCTTTCACCTCCTGGGTGTGTCTCCTTTCAACCAACTGATGTTTGGTGGCTCGGAAGGTGTGGACGGCTCCAGACAGAGTGGAACCGACCAAATTCATTACTGCACCGCAGGACAAACGGTTCTTGACCAAAGGTGTCCCCGTTGATGCCATGATGGTAGCTGCGGCCGCAAAGGAGTTAGCTGAAACTTCATCTGTCCATCCCCCTTAACAAGGAGTCCAGGACGATGAACAGATATGGGAAGCGGATGTTCTCTTCAGCGACCTTTTCTATGCTGTCCCTGAATTACTTGTGCCACTTTACCCACCTTCAGAGGGATCTCATGAAAGGGCTTGGAGATGCCCTCCATCAGCTGAGGGGGCCCAGGCTAAGGCAGCCTCCTAGCTGGCTACTCTTGACTCACCGGTAAACTCCTTCATGAGGCTCATTTCGTATGCAGCCGATGGTGCGAGTAGAGCTGGAGGCACGCTTGGATGCAGCTATGTAACTTTACGGAACCTTTCAGAGCGTCTTTCACCAACACCCCTTTTGATGGTTCCTCTCTCTTTGGATCACAGGTGAAGGCTACCCTTACAATGTGTGAGCAGGAAGGCAAGACTCTCTCTGCCGTAGGAGTCAGTTTTTCCATTCCTTCCAGGCCATATCCCAAGGGTCAGAAGAGTGGAAAGATATGGTTCTGGAAATCCCAGGGAGCCTTGCTGGACGCACGTTGTGAGTTTCCCTCCACGGGCAGAGGAAGAACAATAACACTCTGCCCTCGTGGCAGAGGGGGTTTGCAAAACCAGGGCAGCGGAGAATCTTTCTCTGACAAGCCCTTCCAGCATCCCTGAAGGGTTGCGTGGCTGCCCACCTCTGGAGGCAGTCTGGGGAAGATTATCGATGTACCCAAGAGCCTGGCAAGAAATAACACAAGACAGATGGGTACAGTCCATTATATCCGGAGGCTACAGAATTACCTTTGTTCACGCTCCTTTATTGTCATACAAGTCCCTTCCAGATGTTCCACCCAATCTAAAGGATCAAGCAGTTCAGGAAGTTTCAAAACTGCTAAGAAAAAGGGTCAACCAGCAAGTCCCAGCAGACCAGCAAGGATACGGAATTTACTCAAGGTTCTTTTTGGTACCAAAAAAGACGGGCGACTGGAGACCCATTTTGGATCTCAGCAGACTAACAGGTCTGTACAAAGAAAGAAGTTTTGGATGGTCACGCTACAGTCCATTTTACCCTTTTTGGGTCAGGACAATTGGATATGCTCCATAGATCTTCGGGATGCGTACTACCACATCAAAATGGACAGGCGCTCCCAGAAGATTCCTGCACTTCCAGCTGGGAGCCAGCCGGCCATCATCAGTTCAGAGCTCTGCCCTTTGGTCTCGCCACAGCCCCCATGGTGTTCACCAAATGTATGGCAGTAGTTACCCCTCACCTGAGACGGCAAGGATTCCAGGTGTTTCCGTATCTAGATGACTGGCTCCTCACTGCTACCACCAGGCATCACCTTCTGCAAGCCAGAGACTATATTATCCAGACGTGCTCCAGACTAGGTATCACCATAAATTTCGAAAAATCTTCTTTGTTGCCTTGTCAGCCTATCATTTTTATCGGCACAAACTTAAATACAAAAGAGAGAGGTAAGCCAGCCTTCCACCAGACAGGGTGTTAGTCATTCAGCGGCATGTCCAGGTCTTGTTACAATGCAAGAGAATTCGAGCCAGGTTTGTCATCCAAACCCTGGGTCTCATGGCAGCAGCAATCGTACTCATCCTGCTGGCACGTTTTCACATGAGGATCCTCCAATTGCTTTTTACCCAATGGTCCTTCCAGCAGCTTCCCATGTCTCTCATGATTAACATCACAGAAACCGAAACCTGCAAAAAGCACCTTGCACGGTGGATGGTCTTTTCATCAGTTCCCCTGGGCAGATCATTTGTACTTCCCTTTCCAGTTGCTACGGTGACCACGGATGCCTCCCTGATCGGGTGGTGGGGGCATTATCAGGGCAGAACAGTCCAGGGTACCTGGCAACCTAGAGTACCATCTGCACATAAACGTCTTAGAGATGAGGGCTGTGCTTTTAGCGTTGCAAGCTATTCAGGACTCTTCCTACCGGGGCAATTGCAATTCAAAAGGACAATATGGCAGTCGTGTGGTACATTAACAAGCCGGGCGGAACCTGGTCCTACCCCCTATATCGAGAAGCACTCAGACTCTGGCAATGGGCGATCTCTTCCCAACGGTTTCTGACTGCAACGCACATCCCTGGGAAATCCAACATCATAGACAGGCTGAGCAGAGCTGTTCTCATGCCTCACGAGTGGTCTCTGAATCAAGTAGTAGCAGACCAAATCTTCCGCAAATGAGGGCAACCTTGCTGCGACCTCTTTGCCACCCTCTTCAACAGCAAATGCAGCAACTTTGCTCTCCTACCCCATCCAGAGCATTCCCCCAGAGACGCTGTAGTCCACGATTGGCCTCGGGGACTTCTGCACGCATTCCCTCCTTTTCCCCCTAATTCCCAAGCTGATTCAGAAAGCTACCGTATTGGGTTGCAGAATGATCCTCATTGCTCCGTACTGGCCTCGACAAATATTGTTTCCGTTCCCTCCATCTTATCGAGCAGCCTTTGACTCTGGACCCAGCTCCCGACCACCTGATCCATTAGTCGGGCGGGCTGCATCATTCCCTACAATCTCTCAATCTCACAGCTTGGTTGCTCCACTTCCAACCCTAGCCAGGCTTCCTGATATCTCCCAATCGGTGCGTGAAATAGTTTGATCATCGCACAAGTCTACCATTAGAAAACCTTATGCTATTAAGTGGAAATGTTTTTCTTCCTGGGCAGAGGCCAAGAATATAGACCCCTTTTCAGCCTCTGTTCACCACATCCTGGAATTTCTTGTGGAGCTCTTTCATTCTGGGTCCGCATCTGCTACAATTAGAGTGCAGTTGGCCACAATTTCAAATTTTTACATTGGCCTTTCAGAAAGTAGTATAATGTTTCATAAGCTTTGTAAGGCCTTCCTCAAATGAACCACTGTGCTCAGGCCCCTGGTTAGGGATCCTCCACCCCCGTGGGATCTGAATTTGATTCTATCCTCTCTAATGTTGCCCCCCTTCGAACCTGCAGTTTCCTGTTCTTTTAAGTTATCATGGAAAACACTTTATGGTAGCAATTACTTCAGCAAGAAGTTTCTGAACTGCAGGCTCTTTGTATCCGTCCTCCATACCTAGTGTTCCACAGACAGGGTTGCTCTTAGGACTAATCCTTCTCAGAATAACTTGAACCAGTCCATTGACCTTCCTGTATTTTTTCCCAACCATTCCAACAGGGGAGAATATAAGTTGCACCAATTTAGATGTTCACAGGCAACAGCGCTTTTATTTGCATAGGACTAAGGACTTTAGAAAATCGGATCAGCTTTTCCTCTCTCATGCAGAGAGCAAACAAGACCAGTATCAAAAGTAACTGTCTAGATGGCTGACTTCTATCATAATCTTTATCTGTCAGCTCAGGAAGAAAGGATTGCCTGTTAAACCTAAGGGCCACTCCACCAGAGCATTAGCCACTTCGGTTGCGTTTCAAGCTAGGTTGCCCATGGAATCTGTTTGTGCAGTGGCCACTTGGGCAAATCCTCATACTTTCATCTCGCATTGTACGCTAGACGTGGTTTCCAGGAGCAGAGCTGATTTTGGTTCCACTGTTCTGAAGAGTCTGTTCCACTGAACCACCCAGGGTATTAGGTGCCAAGGACACTGTCCCAACCAGCAAGAATGAAGGCGAGATAGACAACTTAACAAAGTTATGTACCTACCATAATGGTCCATGTTAATTGTCTCCTCTCGCCTTCTTTCTCGTGTCCCACACTCCATCCCCCTATCCTGCTAGACCGAGAAGCATTTCTCTCTGGATTTACACTGGCTGAGTCTTTTCTGACTATCCCACTCTACCTAGTAGTCTCTATAGTTGGGCTTTGGTATGATAGGATAGGATTCCTTCATTACTTTGTCTGCTGTTAGTCTCCCCAAACGAGACCTGGGTTTCTAGCACCAGGCATCATGGGATATGGGGAGGCCTTGAGCCATTATGTAGCTCTTGAGCTGTGGAAGATGGCCGAGTCGGAGCCGAAGATTGGCTCTGGACCCAACCAGCAAGAAAGAAGGCGAGAGGAGACGACTAACATGGAACGTTATGGTACGTACATAACTTCTTTTTCGCAAGTGCCGGTCGGCCGACTCCTGAGATTTTCATTCCGAATCCAGAACCGAAGTCTTCTACAAAGCTAAGTACCCCATTGGGAAACTTTTTCTTGCCTCGGACAGATGTCAGTAAAAGTTAATAGCTGTATTTCTTGGGGGAAGCAAATATCTCCATAAGGATTTCCACTCCTATTGTATCCCATGCCTAGGCCCAGACCACAACGCCACTGGTTGTCAGTTTTGTGCTAGGTTTAACAAACGCACTGTTAAACGTCTGATTTTGCCAGACATTATTTTGGCAGAAAATTCAATTACACCATGCCGTCGGAACTTCCGACGACCGGAATACATAAAAAGCTCAAAGACTAGGACCGGCATCAGAGGCCCAAAACTGACTATGAGGCCTCTTCTAGGCCGGTCGCTGGTTCTTCGGTTATCAGAGAGGTGCCTACTCGGCCCCTGATGACTGCATCCACAGAACCACAGACCGCCTCAGACTCCCACGTGGAGCTGGCTGGGCCTTTGGACGCACAAGATTTTCAGCCTACCAAAACTAACCCTTCAGAGGGAACCGAAGTAGCTGAGCCAACCCACAGCTTCAGAGGGTGTTTTCAGACCTACCCAGTTAACCATTAAACCCTCTGCGAAGTCTAAGCCCCCCTTAAAAACAAACAGATGCAGAATTCTCCAGGACAGCCTCCATGCCTAAGAAACAAATGCTCAAAATGGCCTAAGACCTAATCACCCTGATCAGGGGGTCCCATCACCCACTTGATAAAAGGCCCAGACAGGATGCAGACTATGAATCTTCTGACCAGGTGTCCATTTCTTCAGATTCATCCTCCGACCTAGGATATTCTTTACCCCCTTATGAGGATTCTGATGCTGAGGAATCAATTCCATCAGCCTCTCCGCCTGAGGACTACTCCTTTGGGGAGACCTTACATACCATGAGGGAGCATTTCCATTGGGAAGGCCAGGATTACTCAGAATCAAAGAAAAGGCTCAGAGACTTCCTTTTATTACCTCAACACAGACCCCTTGCTATTCCGCCAGTGTTATTGAGGATGATGTGTACACTGAATCCAGCTTAAACCCCGACTCCTTACCTCCAGCCCCAGTTAAACCTGATGGATATTAGAGTCCCAGATTCTCACAAATTTTGTATAAAAGCCCTGTTGCTGACCCTGAAACTATTTTTCAGGGACCCAAGGGGATTAAGGCCTCATCAGCAAAAATACCCAGTTCCTTCTGACAGATTCCAGAGCATTAGACAGATGGGGAAAGAAAGTATATACGTCTGCAACTTCAGCAATGAGAGCCTTAAATTGCCAGTTTCACATGCTAAAATATCAGCAATTTTTGATGTCTCAGTTGAAACAAAAGATGCTTCCAGATTCAGATCCTCCTAATTTTAAAGAAATGCAGGATTTATTGCATGCAGCTGAACAAGTGGGAAATCATACTTTGCAATGTGGTTTTGATTCCTTAGAGGCCTCCTGTAGAGCAGCAGTTACAGGCTCTGTCATTAGAAGACATGCTTGGTTAAAAGAACATAATTACCAGATCATGTTAAGGCAAAATTATTGGATGCACCTTTGCAGCGGGATGTGTTTGGAACCACAAAACGGGGACTCAACTGACTATGAAAACCAACCAAAAAATAGAGAAAGGGATGTGTTTGGAGTTGAGGCAGAGGAGGTATTAAAGAAGGTGGAGGATGAGGCAAAATCTATGCAAATGGTGAAGTATTTTTTACAGGTTCAGCCTCCTCGTTTTAGCAGAAATTGGCCAACAAAGAATTGGTCCTTTCCAGTCAGACGGACCTCAAAGGGGCAGATACAGACGTCCAAGAGGTAGAAGTCAAGCACAAGGTCCTTAAGGCCTTGACAATGGGGTGCACCAGGCCAGAAAGAAGGGGAAGACGGGCCCCAACCATATAAAAAGCAGCCTCAATGACTTCCCACTACAGCTGTCAAACAGCTCTCTTGGCAGCCCCCATAGGAGGAAAACTGGCACTTTTCTATCACAATTGGCATTACATCACCAAAGACAAATGGGTTCTCAACATTGTATCTCAAGGTTACACGTTCCACTTTCACACTCTGCCAAGATTAAAAGGAATGCCAAATCTGCCACCAAATCAATGGGCAGAGGCTCAAAAACAAATTACAGCACTCATGGACATGAGAGCTATTCAAAAGGTACCACCACAGGAGCAAGGACAAGGATTTTACACAAGACTCTTTCTGGTTCCCAGAAAGGACAAAGCCTGGAGACTCTTTCTGGATCTTTTTTCTCTAAACACTTACCTGGATGTGGAAGTCAAAATGTTGACGCTACAGCAGCTTCTTCCCATGCTGGGCAAGAAAGTTTGGCTCGTGTCTTTGGACCTCAAGGAGGCATACCTGCATGTCCCTATCAGACAAAACTGCAGAAGATGCCTCAGATTCATAGTTGGTTCAATGCACTATCAAGTCTCTGCACTGCACTTTGTGAAGACCCTGGGCACAGTAGATAAGCCAAAGTGCCTGGCACCAGTGATTACATTTTGCAGAGAAAAAGGAATTCAAATTTATCCGTACCTGGACGACTGCCTGATTCAAGCGGAGAGCAAGGACATTCTTCTAAAGCATTTGACGTTCGTAAAAAAGTTAAGTTGCCTGGGGTACACAGTAAACGAAAAATCAAAACTAGTGCCCTCACAAGAGATATTCCTGGGTGCCAGCTTGAACACAATGGCCCAGATGGCTTATTTCACGCCAGACAAGCAAGGACAACTGTCTCCATACTTTCAATTGATGGCAACAACGACCCAACTCCCTGCAAGAAAAATTCTGCAGGCCTTGGGCTACATGGCATCTTGCATACTACTAATTCCATAGGCCAGTCTGCATATGAGGAAACTACAATGGTACCTAAAGAGTGTATGGTCTCAACACTGTCAAAGTTTGGAAACCAGTTATACCACTAATTCCTTGCCTTAAACAGGAGTTTCGATGGTGGGCTCAAGCTTGTCGCCTCAACCCACAGCCAGGCAAACGCCGACAACAGCTGCATCGGATTACGCCTGGGGAGCTCACTTGGCAGGAAAATGTATTCAGAACGAGTGGCCCGCAGAGCAAAGCCATCTTCACATCACATCAATCAAAAAAGAGATGCTAGCTGTACAAAATGCACTTATAGCTTTCAAGGACCTGCTGCATCCAGGACAGCTACAATTAAAGACAGACACCACAGTTATATGGTACATAAACAAACAAGCAAGGGGGCACACTCCTACCCCCCTCTGCAGACAAGCCATGACCTTGTGGAACACAGCTCTAGACTACCAAGTTATCTGCAAGCACAATTCCTGCCAGGAGAGAAAAAAAACACTGGCAAGACTACCTAAGCAGAGACATCATGGATCCCCACGAATGGGAATTGAATCCACAAATATTCAGAACAACACAAAAATGGTGGAGCCCGGACATAGATCTGTTTGCATTTCCAATGAGCTGCCAGCTACAGAAATTCTGCACAAGGAGTTACCATCCACAAGCATGGAAAGTGGATGCCCTCTCATTCAGCTGGAAAAACCTGCAAGTATACGCTTTCCCACCTTTACATCTCCTTCCAAAGGTACTCATAAAAGCCAGGCAAGAAGAGCCAAAGATGATCCTGATTGCACCAGACTGGCCACGCCAGCACTGGTACCCAATCTTAAAGAACTTATCACAAGAACCACCCTGGATTTTGCCTCAAATCCCACATTTTCTGACAGCACAACAATCGGAAACTTCACAGCCAGCTAAAGACCTTAAACCTAGCTGCATGTAAAATTCCTTACTGAAGCAAGCAGTGCCTCTCTCCAAAGCTGTTATGGATGTGATTCTGGAGGCCAGAAGGCCTAGCACCAGGAAAGCCTTTTCGGATAAATGGAAGAGTTTCTGTGCCTGGAACCAGGCGCACAGCTTTGACCCTCTTGTCCCAAACATTCCTCAGATACTTCAATATTTAACTGAGATGCTGGACAAGGGCCTTTCCTTCTCATCCATCAAGATCCACGCCTCTGCCATTTCTGCTCATTACAACACGGATCCACCAATTTTCTCTAATCCTTTGCTCAAACAGTACCTCAGAGGGGCTAAAAATATAAGACCGCCCCATAGAGCACCTACTCCAACTTGGGATCTCAACTTTGTTTTGGAAAAATTAACTTTACCTCCTTTTGAGCTAGCTAACATAGCAGAATTAAATTATATCTCTTGGAAAACTGCTCTGCTACTGGCAATAACATCAGCATGAAGAGTTTCAGAATTACAGGTACTAATGGCAGTGGAACCTTTTCCTCATTTTCCACCAGGACACTGTCTTTAAGAACTAACCCTACGTTTATGCCAAAGGTGGTATCAAGTGTGGCTCTAAATCAAACTATTCATTTGCCAATTTTTAATCCAAAACCACAGAACAAAGGGGAGAGACTACTACATTCTTTGGACATTCACAGACCGTTATGCTTCTACTTGGACAAAACCAAAGCTTTCAGAAAATCTGAGCAATTCTTGGTAGCATATGCTGCGGGAACACAGGGAAAAGCCATTTCAAAACAGACTATTTCAAAATGGATAGAACATTATATACGTTTCTGCTATACACACCATGGGAAACCTGTACCTAGCAGCATTAGATGTCACTCCACCAGGGCAACAGCCACTTCAACTGCCTACCTCAGAGGAAGTACCTACCAAGGATATTTTGGAAGCAGCAACATGGAGTTCTGTGTGCATACCTTCACCAAGCATTTACTATTTGCCTTTATACTCCAAATCCAGAGCTGGCTTCACCACTGCTGTGCTGCAGGGCCTTACAGCCACCCCTAATGCCTTATGGAACCAGCCACCCTACCGCAGCTTTGGGATTCCACCCAAGTGTAATGACTGCAGCAGTGTAACACGATTAACATAGTACAGTTTTGTACCTACCATAAATGTGTATGTTCGAGTGTAAACACTGCTGCAGTCCAGGTTACCCTCCCTCCATCCCCTCTTACTTTCTGGTACGTACCTATGTCTTCTACCCTTCACTACCTATGGGGAGTATTTGCTGGTAACTGAAAATTGTTGTTTGCTTTTTCTTTTGTATACTTTACTAACAATTTGAATTGCCTACCTATTTGGGGGCACCTGACATCTGGGGCAAGAAAAACTGAAGAAAATGGTGTTGGCTGCATCTTATATACCCCCTGTCGCGCTGACGTCTGGGACGAGGCGACAGCAACCGACGCCGGACCAAGACTTTGGAATTCAGGCCAACTGGGGAACTGCCCGACGACAGGATAACCCAAATGTAATGACTGTAACAGTGTTTACACTCTGACGTCTACATTTATGGTAGGTACAAAACTGTACTTTGTGACTCTTTACAATCCCATTTCAGAAGCCTGTCATCCTTTCAGCAAATGTTTTCACCTGTTCCCACCTAATCATCCTAGTCACCTTTTTATAAGGTGTTCCCAGTAAAATGGATTTCTGTTGTTGGCATGCCCCACTTTAGGGCTCCTCATATTTTTCATGATCCTCATTTCCCAATCAGTAACAGCCAATCCCTCCATGCCCATAAGTTTTTGTGCACTAATCGGTGCTACACATACTCCTGAATATACAGATTGGAACGAGTTTACATAAAGATCACATAACCTGCTGTCATTGCTTACTCCTTAAGCTTATGGAATAAACTGCTTTAATGCTTGGTTTCATAACATTTGTCCAGGGTAGTATATGTAAATTTCAACTGAGTAGCCTTATGCTCTTCTGAAATAGGAAATCTCCCATCCCCACTAGCTATAGTTCCATCTACCCTTTTTTGATTGTCCCAAATTAGGTCTTTTATGTTAATTGTAGCTCATGCCTCTTGGGGTTGGGGAAAAGAAACAATTAGCTGATTTGTATATAAATTCCAGGGAACTGCTAACATTTTACTAGCCATTTATTTTCTGATCCGGATTCGCTCTCATGGATTTCCATCTGTTCAGGTTAGTAGTAATCTATTGCTTAGTATCTGACTACGTCTCCGTTGCTGCTTACTGAACATAGCTACTTAAACTCCAAGATGTTTCATCTTTGTGTCTCCAGAGGTATGGGTAATTTTGAACCTGTTTGTGTGTTGGGGGTTTATAATGGATTGCACTCTCCTTAGTTTCATATTTGTTAATCTTTTACAGCCAAAAATTTGACCAAAGATGTGCAGTTGGGGGAATAATTCCTCCAAGTCCTTATCTGGGTTAGTGAGATACAGTATTGCATCAATGGTAAACATGGCCAATTTTTCTTCCCTCATATCCCACTTGTATCCCTCTGGTAGATCTCTTCATAAAGGTGGCTAATGGCTGTATGTACAGTGCAAGTAGTAGTGGTGATACAGGTTCATACTAGGCTATCTGCCCTAGGGCATTTATAAGCCTAGCCAGAATGTGTTTGGCTTTCGCCACCCATTTTAAATTTATTTTGCTATGCCCTTTTTCGAGGTTAGTATACTGTGCCTCTGTCTAACAGTGACACAGAAGTGATACCCGGGGTAAACCTACGATCTCCCATCCACTCATCAAGATTCCTCTTTAAGAGAGTCAGTGAGGGACTCTGCCTAACCTGGACTGGGATTTTATTCCAGAGTGAAGGGAGCCTCTGGGTTATGAATCTGTCCCTCCAGCATGTCCTGTTTATTTCAGTGCTGAGGTTCAAGTCTCTCGAGTGCGTAGCTCGATGGGATTTGGATTTTCTGAGGTGCAGCATGTCCATTAATTCCGGGTTGGACATGGCTTTATACGTCGGGCACAGATCGCCTCTGAACAGGCAGTATGCCATTGAGTAGAGCTAGAGTTTCTTTAACCGGGCATCTGTTTGAGCCCTTTGATCCTCTTGGTGAGGCACTTTTGGGGTCTTTCCAGTTGCTGCAGGTGTCTGGTAAGGTACATCCCAAAAGGGGCATTGTACTCAATTATGGGCCTGATGAGGGATGAGTAAAGAGGCACGATGACGTCCCCTGATCTAGGTGTGAATCCCTTCATGATTAGGTGGGCTATATAAAATGTTTTTCTAACCACTTTGGCCACGTGGTTGTTAAATGAGAGATTGCTATCAACTTGGGTCCCTAATTACTTCTGTACTTAATGGATTACCACCTATGTGGTAATTTGTGGGCACTTTGTTTTTGCCAAAGGGGATGACTATACACTTTTTGGCATTTAGCTTGAGGCCATGGCTCTGGCACCAGTTGTCTGTTTCTATGAGGCCCTTTTGGAGGATGCTTGTGTCGGCTGGAGAGTCGATTATGGCGCCCAGTTTGCAGTCATCTGCGAACTTGGTCAGCCACAGTCCTTCCGTGTTGGCCTGTACCTCCGAGAAATATATACCGAACGAGAGGTCCCAGGACTGAGCCTTGTGGGACACCACTTGTGTAACTGGTTTGGAGTCTGACATGGCTCCAGCAATTCTAACCATGTGGGTTCTGTCCTTGAGCCAGTTTGCAATCCATCTAGTGACATAGGAAATTAGTACTAGGCTAACTGCCCTTTTGAAGCCTAGCCAGTTACCCCATGAGAGAATCAAACCCTGCACCTTGTGTTTTTAAGGTAAACACCTTAACCATTATGTCATCCTCCCACAGGATGGAGCAATATGGAGCATTCCTGACTCGTGTCTCTTGATATGTTGATTTTTATTTATTTAATTATTTTTGATTGGGCATACCATTGCATTTCATTTGAGCTCTAGCGTCTGTATGCAAGCTGGTAGGCAGTGCTAACAAAGACTCTGAGAAACCAAACTTGGTTAGCCTATTTAAGAACTTCAAATAAAGCCCAGATTTATCTTGTCATAAGCTTTTTATTTTGTATATGAACTCGCAAAAAAGAAATGTAATTTCTGTTTGTCATCTTTTTATCTCATTTAATATTCTTGAGTGTTTTGTTAAATGTTACCCCCCCCCCCCCACACACACACACACACAACCGTATTGATCCATGTCAACAAGCCTTTGATGCAAGGGTGCCAACTTGCTTGGTACAATACTTGCAAAATGTAATTTAAGATGGAGATTGGTCTGCAAGACTTAACGTATCCACAGATTCTCTTCTTAGTCACGGTAACTGATTGCTGTCTTCAGAGGGCACTACCTGACCAC
The DNA here is from genome assembly GCF_019279795.1 of Protopterus annectens. Taxonomy (NCBI): domain Eukaryota; kingdom Metazoa; phylum Chordata; order Ceratodontiformes; family Protopteridae; genus Protopterus; species Protopterus annectens. The sequence continues at coordinate 1,401,431,875 of NC_056741.1, read as the reverse complement.
CGTGAAGAATGTAGTTAACCTTACAAAAAATTTTGAAGCTTTATCTGCTACTCTTCCGTACCTCCTCCTACAATACCATCCTGTCCTGAGTTTTTGTTTTAACCCATCCTCTGTTTTGTACTCAATTAATTTATTTTTATACTGTTGTCTTTAGTAAGGTTGGCATTTTCTATGTATATGTATTTTTCTTCTGTCGTAAACTGGGGAGTATCTAATGTCTCTTATGTAGTGGCTCCTTTTTGTCTACTGTTTGCTGCCTTCTCTCTCCTGTATAGAGTTCATAATAAACTGCCATTATCAGCTATATTGTCTGGGGCATACTCCATATTGCTGGTAATACAGTCCTTAAGGTTGGTTATCTTCCTGTCAGTCTTCTGTTGCAATTTGTGTGAGCAATTTAGAACCCTTGGGATTTTTATCAAAGTATAGCTATTTTATTGGAGTTCAGGAGGAGTAAACTGTATGTAAATATTAGTCCATTTCCAACCACTACCTGTAGATCCTGCTTGTCTTATAGTAATCCACCACCCTTGTACTGTTTCTGTATGTACAAAATGTCCTTTAGTGCCTGCAGGTATTTACTTCTGCTTTGTCCCCATGAGTTTCACCTTGTAGGAGTCCCACACAGCATTCATTTCTTTCGCAGATTCATCCACTCTTCTCAGGACCTGCAATGTTAATCCTTCTGCTAATTCTGTGAGATTGGCCTGTTCAGCCAGTATGTTTGGAAATGCCAGTGTCTATGTAGGGATCTACATTCTTTGCCCTCAGCACCCATAATATCAAGGCATGATCTGATAACAGTAATCAGATGTGTTTGTGTATTCTATATCTGGTGCATATGCTCTCTTGAAATGTAATGATTATGTCTTGCCCAGATATTATATTTCCTAGAATGTGTAAAATTCCTTCTTTCTAGGTTGGGTTGCCATTGTCATGGAACCTAACAGAATTTAGGTACTTAGCCAGTGACCATCCCTCCTTGGTGATACTGAGTCTCCAAGGGCCCCTTAAGACATCAGAAATATGAGTTACAACATTTTTATCTCCTCCAAACAATGTTGTTCCTTCTTGAAACTCTGCAGCAATACTTGAATATCTGTTTCCACCAATTGGACCAAAGACGCACGCAAATCAAATTAGGGTTATTTTTTGGCCATGCCAACCCCCTTAAGAATGATCTATCTGGCTTGCCTGTTCTTTTGATTTTCTCATTAGCAAAAGTTTTTTTTTTTTTTTTAATTTTAGCACCACTCCTCCTCCTCTTAATAAGCCCACCCCAAATCTTATTTTCACACTCAATGGGTCTTGTCAGTCTTGCAAGAGCAACATCTACCCCACTTCTCTTCATAAGTAATGATCTCACATTGCTTATGCTCCTCAATGAGCCGTTTTAAGTTCCATGATGTAATTAGAAGCATCATGCCATCCTGTCGCTAAGAATTTTGAAATTAAAAACCAAATTTAAGTAGTTGCAGAGGTGGGCCTTGGGCGTGTTACATTTACTGCACGATGAGAATGACTGGTTTCAGGAGAATTATTTTTGTTTTGTAGATTGGATCCTGAAATGATGTAGCCAATTGTGCCTAACCAAGATACATGACCACAGAATAACACATCAGGTATATAAATCTATATGCAAAAAGCAAAACTAGGGTGCGCAAAGCTCCCAATTGAAATAGCAAACTGTCAGAATTGGGTTGCAGTGTGGTGGTGTGCTATTTGAATTACCCATGGCTTTGGTCCTGCCAGTCTTTTCGATACTCATCCAGTGGTATTTCAAAATCAGTTCATTCACTGCCCCATTCCTTAGTAAATTATAAGTACAACTCCATTTCAGCTAAGCAAGTGAGAGATGCACTTGTCTCTAATTGGTTCTTGCCAGTTTCAGCTAGATCACCCTTCCTAAAGTCCTTGTGACTCTCAAACAATATATAGCCTTTGAAATGCACATGTCTATACAAAAAAGAATTACTATAGTTAATATCCCATGTATCATTACAACTGTTAATCCTGTGCAATCCTCCTTCCCTGTTAGGTCCTCTGAATGAACAGGTTTATCAAAACTGCCCAAGTATAGATCCCTCTGCGAAAATGAGCTGTGAATGGAACTTGCCCTTGTAGTTCTAGCTACTCGTATTTGATCTGCACTACACTACCAGGAATGTTTATCAGGGCAAACTCCCTTAATCAATAGATTAGTTATCTAAATACCTACAGTGGGTACATGGATAGTCCACCACATGAAGCTCAACAGTAACCACTTGTATCACTGACCTCAATATCTCCTCTTCAATCCTCATTTTCCAGTTGATACCCCTCCCCTAAATTTGAAAGGCTGACCAGCCTAATAAGCTGTTACTAACAGGAGTACAGACTGTTGGACAGTTTTCTGACACGAGTAATGAAAAAAAAAAAAGATTAACCCTCCCTCATTTCCCAAACAGCAAGTCCTTTGCAATTTAAAAGGTCAGTCTGATAATGATTCATGCTGTGCATTAAGTTCTGTTTAGCATGACCACTGACAATATTGTGGGGGAACAAATGTCTGTCATACACCCTAGAAAGCCACACAAGGAGTCTTGCAAAACAGTCTGTTCCAACCTAGACACAGGTCAGTAAACACCATTTCAAAACTGAAAGTTACAGCATTGAAATGAAAGAAAAAAAACTTTTTTATCCCTCTGCTTCCTGTAAGTTCAGTATACCTTCACATGTTTATTGGCCATGTCATTTATTTTCCTTTAAAACTCCCAAGCCCTTTCTTGCAGTCTTTTTTTTCTCTTTAGCCCAGACAAGTTTAAGATGGACCGGGTTTCGCAGGAGATGCTCTCTTCCCATTTTGGTCTGATTTTGAGGGCAAGTAAATTTTGGTCTTTATCACTCATTGCTTTGGCAGAGTTGATTTAAATGTTTCGGCACCTGATGGATAGAAGATGTTTGCCACAACTAGGTAATTCACTTCTAGCTTTACCCCCCAATTCTCAATACAGTTCTACAACATGGGATAAAAGCATTTCTCAAGGCCCTATTTGTGGGGAGTAATTATCTGTGTATACTCGCGGCTCACTCATTTTAAGGATGGTACCTTTCTTCCACAGATTTATCAGGAATGTTTCCTTCAGAGTATAAGCATGTAGTTTAAACCAGTGCTGACCTGGGGCACTTGGTGTATTCTGAATGGGGTGAGTATGTCCTGTGCGCCTGGTCTACTTCCATTTCTTGTTGAGGGAATACATGTCTTTTGGGATGTACAAGCAATTGTTAAGGCTTTACAGTCAGACTCCTCAGGTGTCTCAAGGATACCAGTGAAACAGATTCTCCCTCCTCAGTTGTCTTCTATTTCTGTCATTTTGCTGGAAGTCTTCACTTTTAACCATTTGATTTGCCACGCTTCCCTGCTATTCTTGCTCTCCTGCCTGCAGAGCTGCATTATCATTTGATTGTTTGGATAGAGTCCTCTCCCTGTGAATCTGGTTGATGTCTGTCTCCTTGAGCAGACCTGCGGACTCCCTTGTGGTTCTTGTGTTCTCCTTCATAATCACAGTCCCTGGAGTATGTGCTTGTTTTGTGTTCAGTGCTGCTGCTGTCATTCCTTAAAGAAAAGGTGCTCTGAATGAAGCCACTAACCCACCAACATCTTAACCGGAAGTGAGTGACACAGCTTTGACTGCTTTTCTGTTTTTAGGGTAATTCACACTTATACTGTAGAATCACCAGTGGAGGCACTAGCTCCAGTGACTGTTGACTTCACGAGAGAAAGAGCTGTCTTCCGGGGTTGCATCACCCCTAGAAACTGGTGACATGCCTTCACTGAAAACTATTACATACGGTTACATGCTTGTGTGAGGGGGGTGGGGCCTTAGAGCTACAAAACACACTAGCCTGCTACTCCTCTCTAATTTCCTGGAGTAAAGAATTGGCTGTATGCAGCAGTGGTAAGATGGGAGATTGTTAGAGTGAGGAAGGGACAAAAACAGAAAAAAGGAAGCTGTGCCATTTTCCAAGGAGGGCAGAAGGAGCTATTAATAGTTTGGATAGGTCAGCTCTTGATAATTGTGGGTTAGCTACTTTTGGAGAGCCTCACTTGTGATATATTGGAACATGATTACCAAGCTTTCTCTTGAGTGGGCATGATGTAGCAGGATGGCTACAGAAAATAAAAATAGTGAATATATAAGTTGAGATGGTGGTATTGCTGAGCACATCAGAATCCTTTGCCTCTGTATAATTGCTTATCAGGTTCTTTGAAATATGTGAACTTGGTCTGTTTTTTGTTTTCAAGCTTCTTGGCAGTTTTAATAACCTTTAATTATGCTAGTTGTACCCACCCTTTCTGTTCTAACATGTTTCTGCAGCAGTTTAAAGCTGAAAGTAGTAGTACTTTGCTGTCATTGAAGTCTGATCACAGTGGATTTCGACTGTTTGCCACATTGTTTAATTGTCTGCCTTTTGTTTAGGTTGTAAAGCACATACTTGTGTGGATCAGAATGGGGTGTCTCTTGGACATTGGAAAAAAGGTAGCCTGTAGTGAAGAGAAGTTGCAGCTATGTACATGTTCTTTCTGGGGAAAAAATAAAACACCCAAGTATAAATGGTTAGGCATGAAGAAATTTTGAGTAGCTGTATTATATAATATAATATAATATAATATTATATGCCTCAGTTGCAGCATTTTAATATTTTCATTGTCTCGACAAGTATTGGGTGGCTTGGAAGAAGACAAATGTAGGACATATAATGTTATAGTAAAGGAATTTTGTCTTGGGCGAGACCCCTGTGTAGGGTAGAATTGTGCAGTTAAGGTGTAGCAGAGGAATCTTATTGGCTTCTTGTGAAATGTGTTTTAATTTTGTAAACCTGGGCTGTTTAATTTCCTGGTTGTTTTGTCAGTGGAAAATTAGTGAGTCTTCCTGAGGGTTTTAAGCAGTTTGATACTTTAGTATCCATGCATGACACGTTAGAGGGTTCTTTGTATTTCATCTTGCCAGGTAACATCTGGGATCCCACTGGATGAGCTGAAAAGTTTGGCTAGGGAAAGGCCCGATTACAGATTGGAAGGATTATCCGACTAAGCCTGCTTTGAGACTCTTTGAGATTCCATGGGATTCGTTGGGTGACTATATTGTTTGGGACAAGGAGGTCTGGTCTGCCTTACTTTGCACTGGTAAGGTAATAGTGGTAGGAACCAAGCTCTTTAGAAATTGGTACGACTGTCCTGTCATCGGCTTAATGTTTTTCCTGCCCTTTGGTGAGGATTAAGAAAAATAATTTGGTCTTCTGGGTAGTGGCTTAAGAGTAGGGATGGGGTAGCCTAGATAGTTGGCAGGCAGTGTGGCCAAGAAAAGTAAATTTAGTGCATTTGCATTAGTACTCCCCACTCTCCCCAAAAGTATTTAGTTTAGGTACATGCTGTCCCACTCTTGTGAACTTGAGCTTCTAAATTTTCTCATCTTATTGTGGCATGTGAATGTAAGATGGAGTATTTGCTTGAGCTTTCATATTTAGGTGTTTTAAAAATTAAAAACATGATAAACCAATGGATGTGTAGACAAGTGTGTAGAAATAAACATTGGGAAATCCACAAACCTGGTCTGAAATGTGGGTTTGTGATTTTTTGAAGTTGTGGGGTTTTTAGCTAAAAATATGACCACTCATAACTCTGCTGCTTTCACCTGTCTTTTCTGACTGAGTATACCAAAGTATATGTGGTTATGTTTTGTTAGAGCACTGTGCCCTGAGAGTCCCTGTTGCTGTTGTCTGCCTCTTGGAATAAGAACTGTCAGAGGCAAATGGAAATTGGATCCTGTTTGAACATTTTTCAGAGGAATTATTTTATGATCTGAGAAGTGCAGTGGTGGTTATGCAGATATGCAGGAATGTTTAACTGTTTATAATTTTACAGAACTTGAAGTGTTTTTTTGAAGTTGGAAAGGTGAAAGGTGACTGCGTTTTTATATATATCTCATTTAGAAGAGCAGTCTTTCAGTCCCGTTACTCAAGTCTGTAGGTGTTTAGTGTCATGTTTTGCTCCAGGGCAAAGTAGTAGTTTGCTTGGCAGTTGTACGTTTTCTATGCCCGGCATTATTTTGTGACACTTTTTTGTAGAGTTTGTGTAGAATATCATTTGAATCTTTGGGGAATGAAGCTAAAACCAATTTGTCATCTTTTTATCTTAAAGCTGTCCAGGTCTGTACGGCCCCAGAAATATTCCCAGTTCCTTAGTGCAATGTCATTGCATCTTCAACAGCACAAGGCAGTCCCTGGGGACAAGCTGCACAAAAAAAAAAAAAACACGCACTGCCTTCCAAAAATTCTGAACCTTCTAGACTTGGTGTGTATTTAGGGATGTGAATCAAAACCTGCCTGTCTATCCCATGCTAGATAAATGTCCAATACCCTTTACCATCTCCCGGATAAAAGATGATGCACAATAACAAATCCCACCTATCGGCTGGTGTATCCATCCGATTTCAAGTTGGAGGAAACTTTTATTTTACTAATTTACCATCTGATGTCAGTCTTCACTTAATCCTTCACTGTGGGTTTTTTTCTGTGTCTTTGAACAGATTGCTGTTATTCCAGCTTACGCCTTCCAAAAACTCTCTAGCTTAGTTTTACTCAATGTTCCTCTTAGTTACCCCCAGATCTCGTTTGCCACTTTTACTGTCAGATGTGTTTTTTGTGTTAGCTCTCAAAACTGTAAGTGTTCTTTCTTCAGAAACCTTTGTTAGTTTCTCCTTATCTATGTTTCGTTTACCTAGCTCCTCTGTAGGCTCTTCCTTTAACACAAGTAGTGTTTTTTTCTTCTAAATACCATCACTGGCATTTCCCCTCTCTTCTCTCTCTACCTATACAGTAAACTGTTTAGTACCATTGTTGGCACTTCTGTCTAATTACCACTATGGTAAACTTTATTGTTGGTACGTTTCTTCCTAGCGGACTTAAGTTTTTTTTTTTATATATATAATCTAATGTTCCCTTCTTTCTGTGTGTGTGCGTGTCTCTCTCTCTTTGACATGGCTGAGAAGGCTTCTGGCTTCAAGAGATTCTGATGGGCACTCTGTCTACTGTTTGGGCCCGGTGCAGCTTCAAGAAGACTATTTGTCACTGCCTCAGTCACTGGGCCCTTGTGGGGGGAAATTATTTTAAAGGGCCTTAAGTCTAGCTTAAAGGCCATATCTGTGTCTACCAAATCTAAAACTGTTTGCTCCCCTTCTTCCTCTTCCTCCAAGAAGAGTGGCTAGTCTGTTCTGACAGTCTTGTCAGCAGCACTGATTTAAAATGACTAAACTTCCCTGGTTCTCACTGTTTCAGCGGAGCCTACTGAAGCTGCATCCGGCCTCTGTGCTGGTCTCTGCACCAATTATTTTTGCACCTACTACTGTTATGGATGAAAGGATTTTGGTGTCGCCCACACTCTTTGGTTCCATCTGCTTCGGAATTGAAGGAATTTTCATTTAAAGACAGGCTCCATACAAAATGCTCACCATCCTTGGAACTTTTTCCAGACTGACCTCCAAGCTCCTTCTTGGAGAAACCCGGATCCTGTCTGTCGGGTCTGTTCCACTAAGCCTCACTGAATCCGATGTTTTGAAGCTGGAGGACCAGCTTCTGGCAGCAAGGGACATTAGCCACTTCATCAGTTCCAGGCCTCTCTGGCTCCGGAATCATGTCTCTTCACTGTGTTTGTTTTTTTCCTCCTTTGACTCCCAACTGAGCCTTCAGAGTTCCCTGCTCTGATGGTCCCAGATGTTCATCTTGTTTCACTGTTGCAGTCATTACTCTTGGGTTAACCTGCTGGCAGGCTATCCTCAGTCGGCCAGAATTACAAAGTCTAGGTCCGGCGTCGGTTGCTATCGCCTCTTCCCTGATGTCAGTGCACCAGGGGTATAAAAGATGCAGCCGACGCCATTTTCTTCAGTCTTTCTTGCCACGCGGTGCCCGAAGCAAAAGTGGTTCGCAAGTGCCGGTCGGCAGACTCCTGAGATTTTCAAATCTGAATTTCAGAACTGAAGTCTTCATTAAAGCCAAGTACCCCATTGGGGAAACTTTTTTCTTGCTCCAGACTGATGTCAGAAAAAGTTAACAATTGTATTTCTTGTGGGAAGCAAATGCCTCATGAGGATTTTCACTCTTACGGTATTCCTTGCCTAGGCCCTGATCACAACGTTGCTAGCTGTCGGTTTTGTGCCAGATTTATCCAACGCACTAAGCGTAGATTCGATTTTGCATTTCATTACTTTGACAGAAGGTTTAATTATAATGCCGTCGGAACAGCTGACGACCGGAGTTAAAAACGCAAGGAAAAAGGATAGGCATCCAAAGTCCCAAACAGACTATGAGGCATCCACTATGGTAGTTGCCGGTTCTCAGTGAGGTGCGGGCACCAGGGGCTGCGAAAGCTACCTCAGCCACAGGCCGCTTCCGACTCCCATGTGGAGCTGACTGGGCCTCTGGATACTCAAGGTATTGGACAGTCTGAAATCATTCCCTCAGATGGGTTCGGAGCCGCTAAGCAGGCATCCGCTTCTGAGGGTGTCTTCAGACCTACACCATATATTAAGCCATCTTCAGCTTCAAAGACTAAAGCAGCTCTAAAGACAAACAAGTATAGCATTCTTCTACTCAGATTTCCATTCCTAAAAAACAGATGCTCAAAATGGCCGAAAACCTAATTACTTTGATCAGGGGTTCCCACCATCCCCCTCCTGATAAGAGGCCTAGGCAAGAGACAGAGTATGATTCTTCTGATCAGGTTTCCATTTCCTCTGATTCCTCTTCTGAACAGGATTATTCCATGCTTCCCTATGAGGTTTCTGATGCTGAAGAATCCATTCCTTCAGCCTCTCTTCCTGAGGAATATTCTTTTGGGGAAACCCTACATACCATGAGGGAGCATTTCAACTGGGAGAGCCAAGATTATTCTGAATCTAAGAAAAGGCTCTCTGAGACTTTCTGCTACTTCCTCAGCACAGACCCCTTGCTATTCCACCTGTTTTAGACGTTGTAGGTGTATTCTCAGTGTCCGGCCTGTCCCCTGACTCTTTACCCGCTGCACCTGCTAAGCCAGACAGATACTACAGGGTCCCAGATTCTCATAAATTCCTATATAAAAACCCTGCTGCTGACCCAGAAACTATGTCTCGGGGTCCCAAAGGGGTTCAGGCTTACACTGCAAAAAACCCTGTCCCTTCTGATAGGGATTCTAGGGCTCTAGACAGATGGGGGGGAAAAAGTTTACACTTCTGCTACCTTGGCTGTAAGGGCTTTAAATTGTCAGTTTCATACGCTTAAATAGCAGCAATATTTAATGTGTCTGCTTAAACAGAAATTGTTGACATACTGAATGTTCAGAGAACAAGGAAATGCAGGATTTATTGCATGCAGCTATACAAGTGTGAAAACATACTTTGCAATGTTGTTATGATTCACTGGAGGCCTCTTGCAGGGTAGCTGTTACAGATTATGTTATTAAAAGGCATGCTTGGTTAAAGGAACAGAATCTGCATGATCATGTTAAAGCAAAATTATTAGATGCTCCATTACAGCATGATACTTTGTTTGGTACTAAAGCAGAAGAGGTGTCGAAAAAAATGGAGGATAAAGCTAAATCCATGCAGACAGTCCATTTCTTACAGGTAGAGCCACCCAGGTTTAGCAGGAATTGGCCTTCTAAAAATTGGTCCTTTCCAGTGTGATCACAAAGAGGCAGATACGGGCATCCCAGAGGCAGATCTCAGCCCCATGGCTCATACAGGCCTAAACAATGGGGTGCTCCTCCCGCCAAAAGCAGAGAAGACAAATCGCAGCCTTACAAGAAACCGTCCCAATGACTTTCCTGTACCCGATCCAAGCACATTTCTTTTGGCAGCCCCCTTAGGGGGAAAACTAGCACTTTTTTCATCAAATTGACAAATGGTTACCCAAGACAAATGGGTCCTGAACATAGTGTCCCAAGGCTACTGGTTCCATTTTCACACCCTACCAAGGTCAAAAGGTATGCCAGACCTGCCACTCAATGGGCAGAGGCAGAAAAACAAATTACAGCCCTCCATGAACATGAGGGCCATTCAACAAGTACCACCACAAGAGCAGGGGCAAGGATTCTACTCCAGACTTTTCCTAGTGCCCAGAAAGGACAAAACCTGGAGACCAATACTGGACCTGTCTATACTAAATACGTTTCTGGAAGTTCCAAAATTCAAGATGTTGACTCTACAGCAGCTACTGCCCATGCTGGGCAAGAAGGCTTGGCTCGTAACTTTGGACCCAAGAGGCATACCTGGATGTCCCAATAAGACAGTCTTGCAGAAGATACCTCGGATTCATAGCTGGCTCAATGCATTACCAATTCTCTGCACTGCCCTTTGGCTTATCTACTGCGCCCAGGGTCTTCACAAAATGCCTGGCACCAGTAATTGCATTTTGCAGACAGAGGAATTCTAATATATCCCTACTTGGACGACTGCCTAATTCAAGCAGAGAGCAAAGACATTCTTCTAGAGTATCTGGCCTTAGTAAAAAGATTACTAATTGACGAAAAGAAATCAAAACTAGTGCCCTCTCAAGAGATAATATTCCTGGGTACAAGCTTTAAATACAACTGCCCAGATGGCTTATCTCACGCCAGACAAAAGCAACTGACTTCTTATTTCATGAAATTGGCAACAAAAACCCACTTATCTGCAAGGAAAATCCTGCAGGCCTTGGGTTTCATGGCATCCTTCTAATTCCATATGCCAGACTGCATATGAAGAAACTACAATGGTATCTAAAAAGTGGTTGTACTCGGCATTGCCACAACCTGGAGACAGTAATTGCACTCATTCCCTGCCTACAACAGGAGTTTCGATGGTGGGCAGAGGCCTGTCACCACAACAAGGGTCTGCCATTCAGTTTACCCATAGCCAGACAGACGCTGACAACGGATGCATCAGATTATGCCTGGGGGGTTCCATATGGCAGGCAAATGTATTCAGGGCACATGGCCTGCAAACCAGATGCATCTTCACATCAATCAAAAAGAGATGCTAGCTGTTCAAAATGCCCTGACAGCTTTCAAGGACCTGTTTCAACCAGGACAGCTACTGATAAAGACAGACAATACTATGGTCATGTGGTACATAAGCAGGGAGGTACACATTCCTACCCCCTCTGCAGACGAGCAATAGCCTTATGGGACACAGCATTTACTTTAAGTTCACCTGCAAGCACAGTTCCTGCCAGGAAAAACAAACACACTGGCAGACGAACTAAGCAGAAACCTCATGGATCCCCACGAATGGAAACTGGATCCACAAGTCTTCAGCATGATAACAAGGAAATGGGGATGCCCAGACATAGATCTATTCACCTCCCCTCACAACTGCCAATTGCAGAGATTTTGCACAAGGATTTGTCACAAGCAAGCATGGAAAGTGGACGCCCTATCCCTAAGCTGGAAAAATCTGACCGTATATGCCTTTCCTCCACTGCCTCTCCTTCCCAGGGTACTCCTAAAAGTCAGACTAGAAGCCAAAAATGATACCGATTGCACCAGACTGGCCACGGCAGCACTGGTACCCAATCCTGAAGAGCTTGTCTCTAGGTCCAGCATGTAAATTGCCTCAAATTTCTCCCTTGCTGACCTAGCAAAACAACCGGATTCTGCACAGCCAACTCAGGACCTTAAATCTAGCAGCATGGCGGATAATGTAGCCATTCAGAACACTCCTCTTTCAAAAGCTGTTAAGGATGTTATCTTGGAGGCCCAGTACCAGAAAATCTTATGCAGAAAAATGGAAGAGATTCTGTGCTTGGAACCAGGAACAAGGCATTGACACGTGTGTACCAAATATCCCTCAGATTTTACAGTACCTGACTGAGATGCTGAACAAAGGCCTTTCTTTCTCCTCAATTAAGATTCATGCCTCTGCCATTTCAGCCCATTACAATACAGAACCACCTATTTTTTCTCATCCTTTTAATAAGGCCATACCTCAGAGGGGCCAAAAACATTAGGCCTCCAAGAAGAGCACTAATTCCGGCCTGGGACTCTGACTATATTTTGGAAAAACTCACACTGCCTTCTTTCAAACCAGCGTAAACAGCGGATAAAATTCGTATCCTGGAAAACAGCTCCGCTACTAGCAATAACCTCTGCACGATGAGTCTCTGAGTTACAAGCACTCATGGCTGTGGAATCTCATCTTTCACCCAGACAGGGTTTCTCGGAGGACAAACCCAACATTTATGCTTAAGGTGGTGTCCAGTGTGGCCCTCAACCAAACCATTCACTTGCCTACCTTTTATCCAAATCCACAGAACAAGGGTGAGAAAATTCTGCATTCTTTGGACATACACAGACAGTTATGCTTCTACTTGGACAGAACTAAAGCTTTCAGAAAGACTGAGCAACTTTGTGTCATATGCTGCAGGATCACAAGGGAAGGCTATCTCAAAACAGACCATTTCAAAATGGATAGGCCATTGCATCAGTTTCTGCTATTTTCAGCATGGCAAATCAGTGCCTAAGGGCATTAGGCCTCATTCCACCATAGCAGCAGCCTTCCTCAGTGTAACAACCAAATATCGTAGAGGCTGCAACTTTGAGTTCAGTGCACACTTTCTCAAAGCACTACCACCTACCTCTTTACTCCAAGTCCAGAGCAGGCTTTGCCACTGCAGTCCAGCAGGGCCTCCTAGTCTCCTAATCTTGTTTAGCCCAGCCACCCATCCTCATCTTTGGGATTCAACCCAAGAGTAATGACTGCAACAGTGAAACACTAAACATAGTACAGTTGTGTACCTACCATAAATGTAGATGTCAGTGTATTCATTGTTGCAGTCCAGGTTACCCTCCCACCATCCCCCTTTTTCTTTGCTGGGACTTATCTGCACTTTTCTATCCTATGCAACCTATGTGGTATTTGCTTGCAGATGAAGGAAATGTTATCTTTGTGCATGCATATTTATTGGCATATTTTTTCAGCCTACCACTTTTGGGGGCACCTGACATTTGGGGAAAGAAAAACTGAAGAAAATGGCGTCTGCTGCATCTTTTATACCCTTGGCGCACTGACGTCAGGGAAGAGGCGACAGCAACCGACGCCGGACCTAGACTTTGGAATTCTGGCTGACTGTGAGGGTAGCCTGCCAGCAGGATAACCCAAGAGTAATGACTGCAATAGTGAATACACTCTAACATCTACATTTATGGTAGGTACACAACTGTACTTTTCGACTGTGTTGTCCACCAGTTTAGATCTTCATCTCTAGTGCCTGTAACTACCCCTGAACTCTTCGGTTCTGTATTAACTGGAAACCTCTTGGGATCAAAGCTTCGTTGTCCATTCCAGGGAGCGTGAATTCACTCCAATGTTGTCGGAGCTGTCCATACTCCTCAGGGCATCGGCACACGTTCAACTTTGACTCCAGCTTCAGAGGAGACTCCCTCTGTGTGAGATGGGACCACAGTTGCGGGGAGTATCTTGGTTCTGGGCTCTGATTCCTCTGTGGAGGGGACCTGCTTTCCAGGCCGTGGAAAGGGCCTTGTCCACTGCGGGCTCAGTAGATACCATTCTTGTCGGATCAACATCCCTGTCCTTCCCCTTGCCCAGAACTACCTGCAGACTCCACTCTGGGGCAGTGGGCATGGAAACCTCTGGATTCAACCACTGTGGTCATGTCCTCCTTTTCAGACACTTCTCCAGCCATCCCACCGAGGAGGTACCCCTGAAGAGAAAGTACAAGAGGAAGCACTTGGACTCCATCGAAATCAGCATCTTCTGTGTAAGACTCTTCAGAGAAGGGGAAGGTTCCCCGAAGTCACCCCCAGAAGATGTCTCTTGGCGACATACTAGTGATCGCAAAGCAGATGGGTGGCTGGACTTCCCATCAGCCTTCCTCAGAAGGATCTATATACATGTAGGCTTTCTGTGCCCGCCCATCTACCTTTTGGATCTCTCCTCCCACTGACTGACTAAATTGATTGTGCAGCGGGCTTGAAGATACTTGATTGCATCAAGGCAGTCCCCAAGAGACCAGACCTCATTTTGTCAGCTCCTGAGGATCAGTAATATTGGGCTAAAGGTATACCAGTAGATGCAGTGGTGGTTGCAGCAGGCAGTAAAAAGGAGCTTGCTGATGAAAGTACTATTATCCATCCTCCTAATAGTGTCTAGGATAATAAATTCGGGAACCGCGTTGATGCTTCATCGACCTTCCCGCTCAAGTTCTTTAACGTCATGGCACGTTTCACTAGACTTCAACGAGATCTGATCTGATAAAGGAACTATCGGATACTCTTGACAGGAGCAGTAGCTGAGCGGGTTCAGGATAAAGTAGCTTCCCAGCTGGCAACCCTTGATTCACTATGCAGTTTGTCCATAAGGCTCATTGCGCACACAGCTGAAGGGACTACTAGGGCAATGGATTATGGCGTAGCCATGAAGAGACATGCCTAGATCCACTTATGAGTTTGCGGAGCCATTCAAGTCTTCTTTTGTCAGTGCTCCCTTTGACGGAACATTCCTTTTTGGCCCCACAGTTAGAGGGACCCTTTCCAGATTTGAGAATGATGGAAATACCCTTTCTGTCTTGGCCATATGCTTTTCCAGTCCGGGGTTGTACTCTGGGTACCAGAGAAGTGGGTAGCCATGGTTCAGAAATCCCAAGGACCTTTCCATGATTCACGTGGCAGCAACTCCACCTGTGGCGGGGGGGGGGTTAAAATGGAAGACCCTGTTGTCTAGGCAGAAGTGGCCCACAATCAGGGTTCCACAGATTTATTTCCTAGTAACTCCTATCAGTGCTCCTGAATGGAGGGCCGGATTGCCATCCTCTGGAAGCAGTCTGGGGATTATCCCTGCAACCTATCTGACTAAATATAACCATAGACAATTGGGTGCAGAGGATTATAACCAGAGGTTACAACATCCCATTTTCAAAAAATTCCAGATATTCCACAGTCTCAGGGATGCAGCAGTCTTACAAATTCAAAAATTGCTCTACCAAAAAGATCATCCAAGCAGTCCCACCAGACCAAATGGGATCCATAATTTTCTCGAGATTCTTTTTGGTGCCAAAGGAAATGGGACTGGAAACTGATTTTGATCTGTGTTGAACAAGTCAGTTCAACAGACCAAGTTCTGGATTGTTGCGGAACAGTCTGCACTTTTTTCTAGGGAAAAGACTATTGGCTGTGCCAAGTAGATCTTCAGGATGCATATCTCACAAAAATGAACAAGCGCTTCAGAAGATTTCTGTTTCTGGCTGGGAGCCGGTCATCATCAGTTCGGAGCCCTGCACTTTGGTCTCACAACAGTCCCCAAGGTGTTCACCAAATGCATGGCAGTGGTAGCAGCTCACTTCGGACAAGGATTCCATGTATTTCCATATTTAGATGACTGGCTTATTACTGCATCTACTGCTGTTTGCAAGGAACTACATTCTTCAAACTTGCTCCTTGTTGGGGATCACTGTAAACTAAGAAATATCCCATCTAGGGCCAACGCAGCAGTTAGAATTTATAGGAGTGATGTTAAACACGAGCACCGGTATCATTTATGATCCCCCAGAAAGACTTCCAAAGAATAAAATGCAGAGTCACAGGTTATTCACAGCAAAAAGGTGACTGCAAAACTGTTAAACTTTAGAATCAGTGTCAGCTGCCATCACTTTAGTTCCCCTTTTACAGTGGCGCTTGGTGTCACAGTGGTCTTTACTGAATCAGCCAGTCTATGCAAGAAACACCAGAGTTGGTGGCGTCACTCCAATGAAATTTTGTCAGGCTGACTTTGTCCTTTCTCAACCCCGTCACAGTGAATACGGACGCATCTGAGATGAGGTGGGAGAGGGCATTATCTGGGAAAGGCGGTCCAAGGTACTTTGTCCCAGTTCGAGGACAATCTGCACATCAGTGCTTTAGAGATGAAGGGTAGTGCTTTTGGCGCAGCAAGCATTCCAAGAAATTCTCCTCTTGGGAATGATTGTGATACCGACGTTTTCTTCCTTCCTTTACCGTGATAGTCCAACTGGGTTGATAACCCCTTTGCAGCAGAGGTCTGGGGGAAAAGCCCCACATTACAATACTTTTACATTCAAACCGTGTCATATAAAATATATAGACATTTGAAATATAATAGTAAAAAAAAAGAACAGATTGTGATCATAGGTTAATTCACACACAAGGTTGTACATACAAAAAATATTCAGACTTAGTACATTTTATTGGAGTTGTAATGAGTTTTATCAATATTGCTTGGGTGTCAGTATATTCTGTGTAGTTAATGTTAGCTTATTTGGTTGAGAAATAGACAAAGGGAGTATTAAAAGATGGTATTTTATTAAGTAGTGATTAAAAGTATAGCTACAAATCTTGAGTTGGTGAGTAAAAAGGATTAAAATAAATTATGGGAGTTAGAACGATTTAAGAGATGAAGGTACCGTAGAAAAGTAAGTATTAGAGTCTGGTAGAAATTGGAACTATAGATAGTATTAAGGTTTGGCTTGAATTAAGTGATTACTTTTATGAATAAATTTGCCTAGGTTAAGTAATTCAGTAAAGATGTTTAAAAAAAAAGTGGAGGAGACAGTTAACGAACAGATTTAGTAGCACTGAAGTAGAATGGATAAGGCATGAAAGTGAAATCTGAGGCTGTATGGTGGTTTGCTTTTGTTGGGAAGGTGAGATGAAGTAGGCTTGATGGAATGTGAAATCCAAGATGGAGTCATCTGGATTTGTAAAAGATTCCTTGGAGATGGTACTTCTGAAACATTTGCTTTTGCCACACTTGGAAGTTGTATATGGCAAACATCAACAAGCAAGGGTGAACCAGGTTCTTACCCTCTTTGTTGAAGCACTCAGGGTGTGCCAGTGGCCAATTTCATCTGACCGCCTTCTATCTGCAGCACATATTCAGGAGATCTCCAGTGTGATTGTGGACAAATTGAGCAGGGATATCCTAATGCCTCATGAGCGGTCTCTCAATCCTTGTGGTGAAAGGATGATGTCCTTCAAGAATGCAACTGCATTCATAACATAAGGGTTGTCCTGCCTCAGGCAGCCCTCGGTCGGCCGAATTCCAAAGTCTGGGTCCGGCATCGGCTGGTGTCGCCTCCTCTCCGACGTCACAATGGCTGGAGTATTTAAAGGCATCGGCCGACGCCATCTTCAGTCTTTCTTGCCGCGCAGTGCCCGAAGCAGAAGCAGTTCGCAAGTGCCGGTCGGTCAGCTCCTGTGTTTTCAGTACTGAAGTCATCTAAAAGCTAAGTACCCCGTTGGGGAACATTTTTTCTTGCCTCAGCCGATGTCAGAACAAATCGAGAAAGTTAATAGTTTGTCTTGTGGTAAACAAATACCTCATAAGGACTTCCATTCCTACTGTCTTCCTTGCCTGGGCCCAGACCACGACGTCTCGGCCTGTGCTGCCTGTGCTTGCTTTAATAAGCGCACTCTCAGGCGCCGGGCAGAATTTGCTGAAGACTTTTACGGCGAATCCTTCGCGTATATCATGCCGTCGGATCAACCGACTCAATCTTCCAAAAAACGGAAGGACAGGGACCGGCTTCCTCGGCCCGCGTCCTCTACCGATACTACTCCAAGACCCTCCGCTAGCGCGTCGGTCCCTGCGGAAGCGGTTATTCAACCACTCCAGGCCGATGACACAGCGTTAACTCGTCCTTCGGTCCCGGAGCCCTCTCCGGTGCCGGTTGTTGATTTTCCTCCGGAAACCGAAGTTCTTGATTTACCCGACACCATTCCGGTGGACAAGGTCACTCCTGCACGTGGGGCTGCTAGGCCTCCTGTATCTATGTCCAAGGCCTTTGCACGTGCTAAGGCCGCCAGTCAGGCCAAGGCCCATCCTAAACCTGCTGTCCAGGCCCTCTCCTCTGATAAACAGATAATGTCTCTGGCTGCAGACCTTATTTCCCTTATCAGGGGGTCTCGGCCTCACCCAGACAGAGGTTCTCAGCCTCCTGTAGAAAAAAGGCCTAGAACTGAGCAGACTGAAAACCTTTCTTCAGATGAGGCCTCTGGGGATTCTGAGCATTTAGATATTCCAGAAGAATCCTTCCAGGCCTATGAGGACTCTGATGCTGAGGCATCTATTCCCTTTGCCTCTCCTCCAGAGGATTTCTCGTTTGGTGAAGTCCTGCACTCAATGAGGGAACATTTCCAATGGCAGGGTCAGGAATTCTCTGATTCCAGGAAAAGGCTCCGTACCTTCCTAAAGCTTCCCCAGCACAGACCTTTAGCTATTCCTTCTGTGATGGATGTTTTGGATGATGTTTTCTCCGACTCCAGTGCTAACCCTGATTCTCTCCCCCCTGCTCCTGTCAAGCCAGACATATATTACAGAGTCCCTGACACTCGCAAGCATCTCTGTAAGGCCCACTCTGTGGATTTAGAAACTATTTCACAGGGCCCCAAGGGATTGGCTACCTCCACTGCCAAGAATCCTTTGTCAGCGGATAGGGAAGCTAGGTCTATGGAGAGATGGGGTAAAAAAGTTTATACCTCTACCACCCTAGCCATGAGGTCACTTAACTGCCTTTTTCATATGTTTCAGTACCAGGATTTTTTACTGGATGATTTACAGAAAAAGTTAGCCTCTCCTGAGCCTATTGATAGAAAGGCATTGCAGGATCACGTACATAACACTCAGCAGGTTAACAATCATTTTCTTCAGTGTGGTTATGATGCATTGGAGGCTTCATGTAGGGCAGCTATGACTGGGGCTGTGATACGTAGACATGCTTGGTTAAAAGATCAGCCACTGCCAGACCATGTCAAAGTAAAATTACTTGATGCACCTCTGGAAAAACAGAAGCTTTTTGGTGCTAATGCACAATATGTGTTTAAGTCCATTGAGGAAAAAGCCAAGTCAGTACAGACAGTCAAGGATTTCCTCCAGGTTCAGCCACCCAGATTCTGTAGAAACTGGCCTTCAAAGAATTGGTCCTTCCCAGACTTGGACAAGTTTCAAAGGGGAAAGAACAGGCGTGGCAGAGGCCAATACCGAGGCTCCTACAGGGGCCGCCAATGGCAACCTAAAAATCAAAGAAGTGCTGCAGCCAGTCCAGCTGCACCACAAGGACAATCACAATGACTTGACTTTCATACCGCCTACAAAAGCTCAAAGAGAAGCACCTTTGGGCGGAAAATTATCATTATTCTCAAAAAACTGGCATATCTTAACCAAGGACAACTGGATTCTGGATTTAATAGACAAAGGTTACAGATTCCACTTCCATACTTTACCAATAAAACAAGGCATGCCAAACCTTCCACATCATCAAAGGGCAGAGGCACTCACTCAAGTCTCAAAACTGTTAAGTATAAAAGCAATAGAAAGGGTTCCTCCTCAGGAACAAGGCCAGGGATTTTATTCAAGACTGTTCCTTGTTCCAAGAAAAGAAAACAAATGGAGACCTATACTGGACTTGTCAACTCTAAATACTTTTCTCTTATTGTGCCAAAGTTCAAAATGCTGACGCTGCAGCAACTCCTTCCCATGCTGGGCAAGGGGTCTTGGCTGGTCACTCTGGACCTCAGAGGCATACCTGCATGTCCCAATCAGACAAAGTTGCAGAAGATACCTCGGATTTCTTGCAGGAACAGAGCATTATCAATTCTCAGCATTGCCGTTTGGCTTATCTACTGCGCCCAGAGTGCTCACGAAATGCCTGGCATCAGTAGTGGCACACTGCAGACTCCAGGGGATTCAAATATACCCCTACCTGGACGACTGCCTCATACAAGCAGACAACAAACAAACCTTTAAAAGCAAACTTGGACTATGTCATTCAACTACTGCAGGCCTTGGGATACACAGTCAACATTCAGAAGTCAAGACTACTGCCATCCCAACAGATTATTTTCCTAGGAGCCAAACTGGGCACAAACTCAAATGGCCTACCTCACAGAGCAGCGGTTACCAGAATCAAAGGCCTAGCAAAACTCCCCCAGCTGACTGCAAGGAAAATCCTGCAGGCCCTGGGGTTCATGGCATCTTGCATTCTTCTGATACCTTTGGCAAGACTTCATATGAGCAAGCTGCAATGGTATTTAAAAAGCTTATGGTCCCAACACAGCCAAAGCCTAGAGGACGTAATCCCACTAATTCCATGCCTGCAAAAGGAGTTTTTGTGGTGGGCTCAAGCGAGTCAGTTAAACAAGGGCATGTCTTTCAACAGACCACAAGCAGGTCAAATGATTACAACAGACGCCTCAGATCATGGATGGGGAGCGCACATGGAGGGCAGATGCATTCAAGGTCTATGGACACCAAAAGAAAGACATCTGCACATAAACCAAAAAGAGATGTTGGCAGTGATACATGCTATCGGGGCTTTCGAAAAATCACTACAACAAGGACATTTGCTAATAAGGACAGACAACACCACTGTCATGTGGTATATAAACAAGCAGGGAGGCACCCATTCTTATCCCCTCTGCAGACTAACAATGCTTCTCTGGGAAAAATCCCTGAGTCTGAAGATACATTTGCAATCCCAATTTGTGCCAGGCAAGGACAATGTACTGGTGGACAACCTGAGCAGAAATTTCTTGGATCCACACGAATGGATGCTGCATCCTCACATTTTCTCACATGTAACAAAGACATGGGGAAGACCGGACGTAGATCTCTTTGCTTCCCACTTAAATCATCACCTGGAAAAGTTCTGCACAAGGACCCACCATCCTCTAGCCTGGAAAACGGATGCTCTCTCCTTCAGCTGGAACTCCCTAAAAATGTATGCATTCCCTCCTCTACCTCTGCTAACCAAGGTGATACTGAAGATCAAAGCAGAACAACCAACAGGCATTTTGATAGCTCCAGACTGGCCAAGGCAACACTGGTATCCTCTGCTGTTGAGCATAACTCAGACCAGACCGTGGCCTCTGCCCCTATGGCCCCTGCTCCTAACACAACACAATTACAGGACTGTCCATCAAAACCTGAAAACATTGCATCGGACAGCCTGGAGGTTACCATGACTCCTCCAGCTATCTCTCTTTCCAAGACAGTTCAAGAGATCTTACTGGAAGCACGCAGACCTTCCACCAGAAAAACCTATTCAGCCAAGTGGAAGAGATTCAGCATCTGGAATGCCAATAGGGGTCAGGACACAACATTACTGAATGTACCTCGGATATTAGAATACTTGGCAGAAATGTTTCATACTGGACTATCATACTCTTCTATAAAGATTCACGCCTCTGCAATCTCAGCAAATTACAATTGTGACCCACCAGTGTTTTCACATCCTTTGCTAAGACAGTTTCTAAGAGGGATAAAGAATATCAAACCTCCCAGAAAGCAACCAGTACCTGCATGGGACCTCAATTTCGTTTTGGAAAAATTAACACTTTCTCCTTTTGAGCCAGCAGCAACTTCAGAAATGCAATTTCTATCATGGAAAACGGACTTTCTATTGGCTGTCACATCTGCAAGAAGAGTCTCTGAGATACAGGCACTCATGGCAGTGCCTCCCTTCCTCATTTTTCATCAGGACAGAGTTTCTCTAAGAAGCAATCCTACATTCATGCCAAAAGTTATTTCCAGGGTGTGTCTAAATCAAGCTATTCATCTGCCTACTTTCTTCCCCAATCCTCAAAATAGGGGGGAAAAACTGTTGCATACTTTGGACATACACAGGCAGCTACGCTACTACTTGGACAGAACTAAGGCCACCAGAAAGTCTGACCAACTGTTTGTAGCCTATGCTGCTGGAGTACAAGGAAAAGCAATCTCCAAACAAACAATTTCCAAAATGGATTGGATACTGCATCAGATTCTGCTATTCTTCCCATGGAAAAGGTGTGCCAGCCAATATTAGGCCACATTCCACCAGAGCAATAGCCACATCCACAGCTTTCCTAAGAGGAGTGGCAACAAAGGACATTTTTAGAGGCTGCTACATGGAGCTCCGTGCATACATTTACCAAACACTACAACCTGCCCTTATACTCCAGATCCCGAGCAGGCTTTGCTTCAGCAGTCCTGCAGGGCATTTTAGCTACACCATCCCTCTTGGTTCCATCCACCCCCAGCTTGGCTATGGTATTCAACCCATATGTTATGACTGCAGTTGCATTCTTGAAGGACATAGTACAGTTTTGTACCTACCATAAATGTAGATGTCCGATAGATATGCAACTGCAGTCGATTTTCCCACCTTCCCCTCTTCACCTTTCCTTATGGGTCACTACCCCTATTCTTATTAGCTGGGGGTATCTCCTATGGTGTATCTGTTTATTACTGTTGTGCATGTCTGGAATTTTATATCCATTCACCAAATTTAGCCTTCCTAGGAGGGCACCTGGCATCTGGGGCAAGAAACACTGAAGATGGCGTTGGCCGATGCCTTTATACTCCAGCCATTGTGACGTCTGAGAGGAGGCAACACCAGCCGACGCTGGACCCAGACTTTGGAATTCAGCCGACCGAGGGCTGCCTGAGGCAGGACAACCCATATGTTATGACTGCAGTTGCATATCTATCGGACATCTACATTTATGGTAGGTACAAAACTCTACTTTCTGACAATGGGCCAGCCCTGCTGTGACCTTTGCATCACCCCCTGAACAAGTGCAGCAGCTACTTTGCCCTGATCTCCCATCTGGAGGAGTCGGAGAGATGCTGTCCTTCATGATTGCTCCCCGATACCTCTCCTTCCCCAGTTTCTGAAGCAAGCCAAGAGGTCGAAGAACAGGATAATTCTCATTGCCCCATTCTGGACTCCACAAATATAGTTTCCCTTTCTTTGGCCTTACCTAATTCGGAAACTTTGTATTGTGGACCCAGCTCCAGACCTCTTGTCCCATCCAGAGGAGCTAGTTCATCTAAATCTTCAGAATCTCAAGATCACTGCGTGGCTTCTCCAGTTCCAATGATTGCCAGGCATACTAGTCTCACTGCCCAGTTCAATTAATTTTTCTAGCCTCCTATAAACCTTTGACTAGATTGTACGTTCACATGTGGCAGGAATTTTCAAAATGGGCTACAGGGTAACCTTAACCCATATTCTGCACCAGTTGATGGGGTCTTGGAATCTTTAGCATTGCTTTTCAATGCAGGTGCGTTTTCCTTGGCCGTACAAGTGCATCTATCTGCAATTCCAAACTTTTATAACTGTCTAAATGATGCAGCTCTAATATCCCACATACTTTGAAAAGCCTTTCCTGAAAGGAACCTTAATGCTAAGACCTCCATGCAAGGACCCTTCTACCCCTTGGGACTTGAATCTGGTGCTACAGTCTGTAATTTAATTTGCCATTTGAACCATCCTCAATTTGAAGTATTTATCTTGGAAAACCTTATTTTTGGTGGAGGTTTAGCTAGAATATCTGAGCTACAAGCATTATCTTGCAATCCTCCTTGCCTAATCTTCCATAAGTACTGGGGGTCCTTGTGAACAAGTCCTTCATTTCTACCAAAAGTAGTGTCTGAAACTATATACAACTTCCTGCATTTTTTTTCCATATTTTCAAATGAGGGTTAATATCTACATTTGCTAGATGTTCATAGTTAGATTTTTACCTTCACAGAACAAAAGAATTAAGATCTGATCAGTTCATTTCTTTCTCTTCTACTACTTAGGCAAACCAGTTTCTATGGTTACTCTGGCTAAATGGCTCAAGGATTGTATAACCTTCATTTATAACAAAAGGAGAGTGCTACCAAGACCTGTAAAGGCACATTCAATGATGGTAGTAGCCGCTTCTGCAGTCTTCCATTTCAGAGCCTTTGTAGACTATATATGTTTAGTTGCTACTGGGCTTCTCTGCATACCTTTATTACTCATTACAAGATGGCTCTGGTCTCCAGGTTATCAGCATTATTTGGTTTGATGGTGTTAAGGCATATACTGTCTCCCAAGATTTATGTAGCTGGGGACTCTGTTCCACAGTGAAGGATTTGCGAAGATTGACATCAGATAAAGTAGTTTGTCTTGCCATAACGTTCTATCTGTTTTGTCTATCTTCACTTATCCTTAACATTCCCACCCTCCTTCCCCCTGCTTTTTGGGCTTCTTGGTGGAATGGATCTATTCCAGTAAATTTTAATATTTCATACTCTGGGGTAAATTCCAAAAAAAATAGTGATACTTAATGCTTTAAGGATTCTGCCCACTTTCTGAGATGAGAATTGGCCCATCCTGTCTCAAGCAGTCTTCAAACCTGACTGCCCCCTAAAGTAAGTTCATCTGAGTATTTCTCCTCCTCATGCACAAACTCTACTTCATTCCATAAGTTTTTTTTCTTAAAATCCTTCCAGGCCTTCTGAGGTGACAGAGCAATAAGAGAACTTCAACCTGACAGTTTCATGTGCTCTGTGTCAGTCTCTTCTGCAGACAAATAACACTAAAAGCCGTCATCCCCTCACTT
The DNA here is from genome assembly GCF_019279795.1 of Protopterus annectens. NCBI lineage: Eukaryota > Metazoa > Chordata > Ceratodontiformes > Protopteridae > Protopterus > Protopterus annectens. Next base: position 1,401,407,496 of record NC_056741.1, on the reverse strand, counting down.
TTTTTATTCTTTCACGAAGGTGAGGTTCTTCCAAAAAAGCAATTATAGCACATGCTCTTCTCCCAGTGAAACAGTAATCAGCCCCCTCTACAGTGTTTTTAAAGTACTGTACATATTCTTAGATGAAGGCAAAATGCCTTTAGTCAGCATGGAGTAATAACCACGCACTGATCCTCTAAACTGCACATTTCCTTGTTGCATTCTGGAAGCTGTACCCATCATTAACCATGCTGAAATTAAGAAAAAAAAAAAAAACTGGGTGAAGCTCCAAATGCCTTTCGAGCTCATAATCTGTAGCACTGTGATGTGCACTAGGAAGATGAGCATTGGTACTCGTTAACTGATGCGGGTCCGTCACTGCCCTGCAGTGGTTATTCACTCTTTCTGCTTCCTCCTAATTAGTAGAAAAGGCCAAATGATACAGGAATCCTACACTACACACACAATACTTCCAGATTAACTTGCAATATGCCACCATGTAAAACTGCTTAATTACCAGCTGTCTACGTAGCAGCTAGGGAAGAACTAGCTCCTGAATTTTAACCCTAGACAGGTGGATACTATGCTAGTAACCACTGGGGACTTTATAAGCCTAGCAAAGCATCCCAATTGTATCCAGTAAGTTTGTGCCCTTACAGGTTATTTAAGGGGTATATGTAAGTTGGGCATCCCTCTCAACCTTCAGACATCAATCAGGGCAAAGGCCCATGAAAAATAGGTACATATGGCCAAAACTCTGGGTGCTGATAATTGGCATAAATTCTGCATACAGAGTAGTGTAACCCTTCCCACTCAAATAGGATTGTGGGATACCACTTCAAACAAGTTTGGAAAAAGTGACAAAACAAGGCAAAATAATAACCAGAATTGTGCTTTATTAACATTTGAACTTTCAGCAAAACTAATGTAAGTTTTTTTTTTTTTTTTAATGAAAATCAAATTATCTGCCAAACTTAAAATTAAAATGATTTGTTAATGAAACTTAAAATTATGAAAGATTTTACTAAACTTGTATCAAAATAAATGCATATTAACTGAGCTCTACTTGCACTTTCCTTTGTGTCTGCGTCTGTGTGCGCCTGAGTCTGCACATTTGCCAGTGTATGTGTGCACATGAGCCTGCACATGTGTCTGTGTCTGTCTGTATATGTCTGTTAATGTACTTTCCTCTCTCCTGCAAGAAAGGTACATAGTTGAGCACTAAAACAACACTTCATGTTGTAGTCTGAGTCAATTCTGTGAATAATGTTAAACTCTGTAATTAGCCTTTTTTGGACAGGCACTGAGCTTAAGAACTGACTGAATGATAAGAAAATAATAATTAATGTGACAATAAACCGGTTTAGGCAAAAAATTACTATCTGCCAGAGGTCATAAGCCTAGCCAGTGTGTGTCTGCTTTCGCCGTCCCATTGATTAATTAACTGATCCTCTGTCAAGCAGAGCCAATGAAGTGATCCCAGGGGTGTATTTTCCATTACCCATCCACTCGTCAAGGTTTCTCTTGAGATTTAGTGACCGGCTCTGCATGATGTAATTTGGAATTTTGTTCCAAAGCATGGGGGGAGTCCCTGTGACAGGAATCTATCCCTCCAGCATGTTCCATTTATTGTTGTGGCGAGGTTGAACTCACTAGAGCGCGTGCTCGTGACTTGGATTTCTTTAGGTGGAACATGTCCATCAATTCTGAGTTGGACATGGCTTTGTAAGTCAGGCAGAGATCACCTGTGAGTAAGCGGTATGCCACTAGCACAGCCAGAGTTTTTTCAGTCGGGCTGCATAGGACATGTGTTTGAGACCAGTAATCCTATTGGTGAGGTACCTTTGTGGTCTTTCCAGCTGTTGGAAGTGTCTTGATGTGAAGTACATCCCAAATGGGGCATTGTACTCTATGATGGGTCTAATGAGTGACTAGTAGAGGGGCACTATAACCTCTTTATTTTTAGATGCGAACCCTTTAGTAATTAGATGGGCCACATAGAATTTACTAACTACTTTGGCAATATGATTGTCAAAGGAAAGATTACTATCCACGTGGGTCCCCAGATGTCTTATTACCTTTTCTGTATTAAGGGGGCTGTCACCCATGTGGTAATTTGTGGGTGTTTTGTTTTTCCCAAACGGGATGACTGCATTTTTTGGCATTTAGGTTGAGGCCGTGACTTTGACACCAGGTGTCCGTCTCAGTAAGGCCCTTTTGGAGGATGTCCGTGTCAGCCAGAGTCAATTATGGCTCCCAATTTGCAGTCATCTGCGAACTTGGTTAGCCATAGTCGTCTGGGTTTGCCTGTACTTCTGAGAAGTATATGCCGAACAGTATGGGTCCCAGGACCGGGCCTTGCAGGACACAACTTGTGACTGGTTTAGAGTCTGACCTGGAGCCCGCTATTCTTACCATGCGAGTTCTGTCTGTAAGCCAGTTGGCAACCCATCTCGTGACGTAGGGGTTTATGTTCAGGCTGGTGAGTTTTTTTCTGTAATACCAGAGTGGGGAATGGTGTTGAAAGCCTTGGTGAGGTCAAGGTAGGCTGTGTGAATCACCTTTCCCCTCTTCTATGGCCTTGGTGACTGTTTCGAAGAAGTCAACCAGGTTTAGTAGGCATGACCCGACCCAGTTCGGCTTTAAGGACAGATCAAGTGTTTGCAGGTTCACAATGTCTTTGTTAATGAGTTCCATGATGTGCTCCATAGCCTTGCAGACCAGGCTAGTCAGGCTTATGGGGCGATGGTTACCAGGGTCAGTTGTGGCCCCTCCTTTGTGGAGAGGAAGAACTGTTGCTGTGTGCCATTCTATGGACACGTAGCCTGTGGAGAGGCTGAGGTTGAACAGTGTGTTTAGGTGGGTTAGTTTGTTCTGTAGTTCGTGCAAGATGCAGCCTGGGACATCATCTGGTCCCACTGACACTGTGCTGTTGGCTTTTGAAAGGGTTGTTTTCACCTGTGCGTCTCTGATTTTTGGGACACTACACTTTTCCGGTATTGTTGTGGGCCCTTTTGGAGGTGAGGAGGGTGAAGTTCTGCCAGGATGTTGCAATATCAGTAGGTTCAGTATATTTTGTGCTATTTTGCACTAGTTAAGTGCATATCTGCGAGTTGCCACTTAGATTCTTAACATAGCTAAAGAAGGCTTTGTGATTATCTTTTGAATCCTTGACTATTTTTCTTTCGAAGTTAGCCTTGGATTATTTCATGAGGGACCTCTGTTTCTTAGTGATACTGATCAGGGATGTCTTTCCTTCTTGGAATTTGCTTTTTTTCTGAACTAGTTTCCTCCTATTGTATAGCCTGTTTATTGCAGGGGTCCACCAAACTGGTTTCCTTCTGTTAGAGGAGTGAGTGTTGGTTTTGCTAGGGATGTGCTGATCCATGCATTCTTGTAGGTGCTCATAGAGTGCATTTGTAAAGGTTTCTGCATCTTGAGCAGCGTTATCCTTGAGCGTGGGGGCTGTGGAACTTACCACCTCTGTCTTAAGTAAGGTGAAGTTTGCTTTAGTAAAATTTTTTTACTGTGGCTTCCTTAGTGTGGGGTGGGGTGTAGACATCCCAGAGCGATTAGTTTATGGTCTGATCTAACCAGTGACAGGTTGACCTCCGGTGTGGAACACCTGTCGCCCATGCTGGTGATGACCAGGTCCAACATGTTTTCACCTCTGGTAGGGGAATTTACCAGCTGATCCAGGATGTTTGAGTTTAACTCCAGGAAGCGCTGGGTCTGGGAATTTGTACTAGAGTAGTTGGTAGCGTAATTGAAATTGCCCAATATCAGGGTGTTTGGTAGGACCTTCATGTTTTCCAGTGTCTCCAGAAAGGTGGAGTGGTGGTCCTGGGTCATGGAGGGTGACCTGTAGCAGGCCACAATTTGCATTGCAGATTTGCCCGATGTTAGTTGCACATGGATTATCTCAGAGGTATCCTGCTGCGCCACTAACATGGAGGTGTAGGTATTCTTGATGAATATGGATACACCCCCTCCTTTTGTGTTTCTGTCAGTGTTCTGTGGCCGAAACATGTGGTACGAGTTGTAGCTTGGTAGTTCTGGGGTGCTCTCTGGAGTCTTGAACCAGGTTTGTTACTGCACAGATGTCGACGTTCTCCATACTGAGGAGTGCTTGGAGGGTGCGCATTTTGAGATTTAAACTCCCGGCGTTGAGTAGCATAACCCTTTTGTTAATTGTGCTGTTTACGGAGGTGGATTTGACTTTTGAGCCTTGCCTTAAAAAGGCACTATGGGGGCAGTAAAGAGCCTTTGCCAGTATTCAAAAGCCTAGGGGTGACAGGTGCAAGCAAGTCCCTTGCGAAGCAACACTGCTTGTCTAGCATGTTGTCCCAGGCTGGCGGACACTGGATCCCCTTTGAATGACTCCAGAAGCTTAGCCAATTGTTGAAATTGATCATTTTTTTCTTTATACTGAGGGCGGGATGCTACTCAGGGTCAGGGTCATACCAGCCTGGGCTACATGATCAGAGAGCTCTTCCATGTCTCTTTTCATGTAGTCCAGGGAGGTACGTCTTGGGTCATTCACACCAACATGAACAATGACAGTCATATTTGTACTTGTTCTGGAGTGACCGGAGTGCTTATGTGGCGGATTCTAGCTCCCGACAGGCAGCTAACAGTAACCTTCTGCTTGTCAAGCCTAGTGAGTGGGACATCAGTGTGCCCGACTATAGTCACCTTTTACTAGTGTGTTAGATGTATTATTTCGCCGTAAGAGCTGTGATTGTGGCACACTGTGTTTTATGTGTTGTCTGGTTTGTGATGGGAAGTGCAGGATGTTCGTGTTTCACTGTTGCAGTCATTACTCTTGGGTTATCCTGCTGGCAGGTTACCCTCAGTCGGCCAGAATTCCAAAGTCTAGGTCCGGCATCTGTTGCTGTTGCCTCTTCCCTGATGTCAGTGCGCCAGGGGTATAAAAGTTGCAGCCAACGCCATTTTCTTCAGTCTTTCTTGCCCGCGCAGTGCCTGAAGCAAAAGCAGTTTGCAAGTGCTGGTCGGCAGACTCCTGACATTTTCGAATCCGAATTTCAGAACCGAAGTCTTCATTAAAGCCAAGTACCCCGTTGGGGAAACTTTTTTTTTTTCTTGCTCCAGACCGATGTCAGAAAAGTTAACAGTTGTATTTCTTGTGGAAAGCAAATACCTCATAAGGATTTTCACTCTTCCTGTATTCCTTGCCTAGGCCCTGATCACAACGTTGCTAGCTGTCGGTTTTGTGCTAGATTTAACCAATGCACTATCAAGAGTCTGTTCGATTTTGCATTTCATTACTTTGGCCGAAGATTTATGTTATGCCGTCGGACCAGCCGACAACCGGAGTTTACAAAAAACGCAAGGACAAGGAAAGGGATAGGCATCCGAGGTCCAAAACAAACGAGTCCTCTTCTAGGCCAGTCGCCGGTTCTCGTGAGGCACTTTCGCAGCCCCTGGCGCCTGCTACAGACTCCCACCTGGGGCCGACTGGGCCTCTGGATACTCAAGGTATTGGACAACTCTGAAAGTATTTCCTCAGATGGGTCCGGAGCCGCTGAGCAGTCATCTGCTTCTGAGGGTGTCTTCAGACCTACACAACTATATATTAAACCATCTTCATCTTCAGCTTCAAAGACTAAAGCAGCTCTAAAGACAAAGAAACAAGTACAGCATTCTCCTACTCTGACTTCCATGCCTAAAAAAAGATGCTCAAAATGGCCGAAGACCTAATTACTTTGATCAGGGGCTCCCATCCCCCTCCTGATAAGAGGCCTAGGCAAGAGACGGAGTATGATTCTTCTGATCAGGTTTCTATTTACTCTGATTCCTCTTCTGAACAGGATTACTCCATGCTTCCCTAAGAGGATTCTGATGCTGAAGAATGCATTCCTTCAGCCTCCTCTTCTGAGGATTATTCTTTTGGGGAAACACTGCATACTATGAGGGAGCATTTCCACTGGGAGAGCCAAGATTACTCTGAATCTAAGAAAAGGCTCATGGACTTTATGCTACTTCCTCAGCACAGGCCCCTTGCTATTCCACCTGTTCTAGACATTGTAGATGATTTTTCAGAGTCCAGGCTGTCCCCTGACTCTACCCCCTGCACCTGCTAAGCCAGACAGATACTACAGGGTCCCGGATTCTCAAATTCCTTTACAAAAACCATACTGCTGACCCAGAAACTATATCTCAGGGTCCCAAAGGGGTTAAAGCTTCCACTTCAAAAAACCCTGTCTCCCCTGATAGGGATTCTAGGGCTCGACGGATTGGGGGGGGGGTCTACACTTCTGCTACCCTGGCTGTAAGCGCTTTAAATTGTCAGTTTCATATGCTTAAATATCAGCAATGTTTAAACATTGTTGACAAATACTGAACAAGGAATTGCAGGATTTATTGCATGCAGCCGAACAAGTGAGAAAGCACTTTGCAATGTGGTTATAATTCACTGGAGGCCTCTTGCAGGGCCGCTGTTATAGGTTCTGTTATTAGAAGGCATGCTTGGTTAAAGGAACAGAATCTGCCTGATGATGTTAAAGCAAAATTATTAGATGCACCATTACAGCATGATACTTTAGTTTGGTACTAAAGCAGAAGAGGTGTTGAAAAAAATGGAGGATAAAGCCAAATCCATGCAGACAGTCAAGGATTTCTTATAGGTACAGCCACCCAGGATTAGCAGGAACTGGCCTTCTAAAAATTGGTCCTTTCCAGTGTCAGACCTCAGAGGCAGATCTCGGCCCCAAGGCTCATACAGGCCTAAACAATGGGGTACTCCTACTTCCAAAAGCGGAGACCACCAATCACAGCCTTACAGGAAACGGTCCCGATGACTTTCCACTACCAGATCCAAGCACTGTTCTTTTGACAGCCTTGGGGGGAAAACTGGCACTTTTTTTTTTATCAAATTGGCAAATGGTTACCCAAGACAAATGGGTCCTGAACATAGTGTCCCAAGGCTACAAGTTCCATTTTCACACTCTACCAAGGTCAAAGGGTATGCCAAACCTACCACACAAACAATGGGCAGAGGCGCAAAAACAAATTACAGCCCTCATGGACATAAGGGCCATTCAGCAAGTACCACAACAAGAGCAGGGGCAAGTATTTTACTCCAGACCATTCCTAGTACCCAGAAAGGACAAAACCTGGAGACCAATACTGGACCTGTCTATAATAAATACGATTTTCTTCATTCCACATTGCTGCAGTCCTAACTATTGGGTAGTCCGCTGTCCAGTCAGCCCGAATACCAAAGTATATGGCTGACGTCGGTCAGGGCGCATTAGACTGACGTCAGTACGTCAGGGTACTAATGCGCATGACCGACGCCATATCCTCAGTCTTTTTTGCCGCATGGTCCGATGCAGAAGCAATTTTGCGAGTGCAGGTTGGCGTTCTGAAAGTTTCTGAAGCCAGAGTTTCAGACCGAATCAAAGTTGGCTAAGTACCCCGTTGGGGAATATTTTGGTTTTTCTTGCCTCAGTATTTAACGGATGTCAGAAAAAGTGAATAACTGTATTTCTTGTGGGAAACAGATACCTTATAGGGATTACCATACTTTGTGTATACCTTGTTTAGGGCCTGAGCACGGCGTTGTTGGATGCCGCTCTTGTGCTAGATTTAACAAACGCACTATTAAGAGAAGGTTAGACTGTGCCAGGTTAGTGTTTGGGAAGCGTTGTAATTATAAAATGCCGTCGGATGCTCCGGCGCTTCGCTAAAAACGCAAGGACAAAACAGCAAAGCCTAGAGTGGAGGAACCGACAGTCCCAGACGTCGGTTCTTTAGAAACTCAGTGGAGCCGGAGGTTTTGCCAGGTGTTTCTTTGGAGTTTCAGGGAGAGACTTTACTGTTACAGGATGTATCCTCTCAGGAAGTAGGCCAGGCTGAGGGGCTTCTCAGGTGGCTGTTCTTCCCTCTCTTCCTAAGGTGGTCAGAGCCTCCCTTCTGTTTCCAAGGCTTCTTTGAGGGCAGGCCGAGTTTTGCTTCAGTGGGGTTTCTCCTAGTACTTCAGGGTCTTTGCCTAAGAAACATATGCTTAAAATGGCAGAGGATTTGATTACTATGATAAGAGGTTCTATGCCCCCTCCTGATAAGAGGCCTAGGGTGGAATCTGAGTTTGAGAGTTTTGAGCAATGCTCGGAGGCTTCTGAGTCTTCGGCTGAAGACTTGCAGGAGTACCCTCCTTATTCTGATTCTGATGTGGATGATTCTACTCCTTCAGCTTCCCCTCCTGAGGATTTTTCATTTTCAGAGACTCTGCATTCCATGAGGGAGCATTTTAAATGGGAAGGTCAAGATTTCTCTGATTCCAGGAAAAGGCTTAGGGAATTCTTGTTTTACCCCAGAACAGGCCTTTAGCTATACCTCCTGTTTTGAATGTGGTGGAAGATGTTTTGCAGAGGCTTCCCTGAATCCGGATTCTTTGCCTCCTGCCCCAGTTAAACCGGATAGGTATTATAGGGTGCCTGAAGCTCATAAGTATCTTTTAAGAGTCCTAGGGCAGACCGGAAACTGTCTCTCAGGGGCCTAAAGGTGTGAAGGCCTCAGTTGTTCAAAATCCTGTCCCTCCTGATAAAGAGGCAAGGGCTTTGGATAGATGGGGAAAGAAAGTGTATACTTCTTCCACTTTAGCCATGAGGACGTTGAATTGTCAGTTTCACATGTTAAAATATCAGAATTTTCTTCTTTCACAGTTGAAATCTAAGGTGGATGCTCTGGCAGAAGGTATTGAGTGTAAAGAGTTGCAGGATTTAGTTCATGTGTCTGAACAAGTGGGTAAACATTCCCTGCAATGTGGTTTTGATGCTGTGCAGGCCTCCTCCAGGGTGGCTGCCACTGGTTCTGTTCTTCGTAGGCACGCCTGGTTGAGAGATCAGAACTTAGCTGAGCATGTTAAGACAAGGATTTTGGATGCTCCTTTACAGTCTGATGTGTTGTTTGGTTCGCCTGTGGAAGCAGTTTTAAAGAAGATGGAGGACAAGGCTAAGTCTATGCAAACTGTTAAGGATTTTTGCAGGTGCAGCCTCCAAGTTTAGTAGAAATTGGCCTGCTAAGGGATGGACTTATCCTGCTTATGATTCCCAGTCTAGGGGTAGGTCTAGTCGTGGTAGGGGCAGAGCTCAAGGTGCTTTTAGGCCTAGGACAGGGAGTTCACCTGCTCAGACTTCTGGTGAGGGCAGGGGTCAGTCCTTTCGTAAGCAGACCCAATGACCTGCCTTTTCAGCTGCCAGTGCCTTCTCGCCTGGCGGCACCTCTAGGAGGAAGACTGTCTCTTTTCAAAGAAAATTGGGATTTAATTACCCAAGACAAATGGGTTCTGGATATCATTCATCACGGTTACAGGTTTTATTTCCATACCTTGCCTCCTTTCAAAGGCATGCCAGACATTCCTCCTCTACAAAGACAAGAGGCTCACAAGCAAATTTCTCAGTTACTCCAAATAGGGGCCATTCAGCGGTTCCTGTGCCAGAAAGGGGCCTAGGATTTTATTCTCGCCTGTTCCTAGTACCAAAGAAGGGGAACACGTGGAGACCAATTTTGGATTTATCTATCCTCAACACTTATCTGGATATTCCCAAGTTCAAAATGTTGACGTTACAACAGCTTTTACCTCTGCTGGGCAAGGATCACTGGATGGTAACTTTAGATCTCAAGGAAGCTTACCTTCATGTGCCTATAAGACTAAGTTGCAGAAAGTATCTGCGTTTTCGAGCTGGAAATTCTCATTATCAGTTCTCTGCATTGCCCTTTGGCTTATCTACTGCGCCCAGAGTATTCACAAAGGTTCTGGCTCCAGTGATAGCTTACTTCAGGCTAAAAGGAATTCAAATCTATCCTTACTTGGACGATTGCCTGATTCTGGCTCAAGAAAAGGAAGACCTTCTACAGCATTTGGAATATGTCATAGCAGTGCTAAGATGCCTAGGGTATTCTGTGAGCGAAATAAAGTCCAGTCTAGTACCCTCTCAAGACATGTGCTTTCTGGGTGTGAGACTGAATACAGCAGCCCAGATGGCCTTTTTAACCCCGGACAAACAAAAGAATCTTTCCAGTTACTTCCATCAACTATCTCTTCAGTCCGGGCTGACTGCAAGGACAGTCCTTCAAGCCTTAGGGTTCATGGCATCTTGTATTCTGGTGCTTCCCAATGCCAAACTGCATATGAGGAAGCTACAATGGTATCTCAAAAATGTATGGACACAGCACTGCCAGGATTTGGACACTGTCATTCAAATAATACCTTGCATTCAAAAGGAATTTTTGTGGTGGGCTCAGGAATGTCACCTAAACAAGGGACTCTCTGTGATCCGGCCAGAGGCGAGTCAGATTCTCACGACTGATGCCTCAGACATTGCTTGGGGAGCTCATCGAAATGGAAAGTGGATACAAGACAAGTGGCCTGCCAGACTACAGCATCTACATATCAACATGAAGGAGATGTTAGCAGTCCAGTTTGCATTAATGGCTTTCAAGGAGTTACTTCTTCCAGGGCAGGTGTTGATTCTAACAGACAACACAACTGTCATGTGGTACATCAACAAACAAGGGGGAACACATTCTTACCCATTGTGCAGGCAAGCAATGATTTTATGGGAGACTGCGCTAAGCTTGCAACTAACTCTTCAGGCAAGGTTTCTGCCGGGAGCACAGAACTCCTTAGCAGATGTGTTAAGCAGACAAATCATGGATCCCCACGAGTGGAAACTGGATCTTCATGTATTTCAAAAGTTGACAGTGTCCTGGGGAACTCCAGACATAGATCTGTTCGCTTCTCCACTGAACCACCAGCTGCCAAAGTTTTGCACAAAGAGGTTTCATCACACAGCTTGGAAAGTGGATGCTCTTTCTTTCAGTTGGAAAAATCTTCATGTGTATGCGTTTCCACCTCTGCCTCTTCTTCCGAAGGTGCTTCTAAAGGTCAGACAAGACAAGCCAAGGATGATTTTAATAGCTCCAGATTGGCCTCAGCAGCATTGGTACCCATTACTGAGGAATCTGGTAAAGAAGCCTCCATGGCCTTTACCCTTGATTCCACATCTGTTGTCTCAGAAGGACGGTCGTCTGCTCAATGTCAAGCTTCACTCTCTTCATCTAACAGCCTGGCATATTCTGTTTTGAAAGACAGCAGGTCTCAACTTCCTCAACAAGTTTTAAATGTGATTATGGAAGCCAGAAGACCTAGTACAAGGAAAGTGCAGAAAAATGGAAGAGATTTTTATTTTGGACTGCAGCAAAGAATTTGGAGATTTCAGAGCCTAATTTGAGTGTGGCTCTTCAATATCTTACTGAGTTTTTGGACAAAGGTTTGTCTTTCTCTTCCATTAAGATTCATGCTGCAGCAATTTCAGCTCACTATGATTGTGACCCACCATTGTTTTCACATCCTTTGTTCAAGCAATTTCTTAGAGGGGCAAAGAATATAAGACCCCCACGTAGAGCTCCTACTCCTGCTTGGGATCTCAATTTTGTGTTGGAGAAACTTACTCTACAACCTTTTGAGCCTGCAGCTACTGCTGAACTGAAATACTTGTCATGGAAGACTGCTTTTTGTTGGCCATTACTTCTGCAAGAAGGGTTTCTGAGTTACAGGCCCTTATGGCGGTTGAGCCTTTTTTGATTTTTCATAAGGATAGGGTATCATTACGTACTAATCCTTCCTTTATGCCTAAAGTGGTTTCTAGTGTGGCTTTAAACCAAACTATTCATTTGCCTACGTTTTATGCAGATCCCCAAAATAAAGGGGAAAAGATTTTGCATGCTTTAGATGTACACAGGCAATTGCGTTATTATTTGAGCAGGACTAAGGATTTTAGGCAGTCTCAGCAGTTGTTTGTTTCTTTTGCTTTGAGTTCTCAGGGCAAGCCTGTATCAAAACAAACTATTTCTAGGTGGATTGGGTTTTGCATCGCATTTTGTTATTCCCATCATGGCAAGGAGATTCCAGCTGGGATTAGGCCTCATTCCACTAGGGCTACTGCCACTTCAACAGCTTTTTTAAGGGGAGTGGCAACTAAGGATATTTTGGAGGCAGCTACTTGGAGTTCAGTGCATACTTTCTCTAAGCATTACCACCTTCCTCTCTACTCTAAGTCTAGGGCTGGTTTTGCCACAGCTATTTTGCAAGGCATGTTATCAGCTCCTGCTTCCTTATGATTTGCCAGCCTCCCTTACCTCTGCTTTGGGATTCTACCCAATAGTTAGGACTGCAGCAATGTGGAATGAAGAACATAGTACAGTTTTGTACCTACCATAAATGTAGATGTTCGAGGATCCACATTGCTGCAGTCCAATTTACCCTCCTCCTTCCCTCTGTGTTTAGGGGTGGTTGTCTAGGTGACGTTATATTTTGCTAATTTTGTATATTTTGTATATATAGATATATATATATATATATATATATATATATATATTTATATATATATATATATATATATATATTTTGATGCAGATATGTTGGGAGTTTTTGGTTTTGGCCTTATCTTTTCAGGGTCTTCTGACATCTGGGGCAAGAAAAGACTGAGGATATGGCGTCGGTCATGCGCATTAGTACCCTGACGTACTGACGTCAGTCTAATGCGCCCTGACCGACGTCAGCCATATACTTTGGTATTCGGGCCGACTGGACAGCGGACTACCCAATAGTTAGGACTGCAGCAATGTGGATCCTCGAACATCTACATTTATGGTAGGTACAAAACTGTACTTTTCTGGAAGTTCCAAAATTCAAGAAGTTGACTCTGCAGCAGCTACTGCCCATGCTGGGCAAAAAGGCTTGGCTCGTAACTTTGGACCTAAAAGAGGCTTACCTGCATGTCCCTATCAGACAATCTTGCAGAAGATACCTCAGATTCATAGCTGGCTCAATGCATTACCAGTTCTCTGCATTGCCCTTTGGCTTATCTACTGCGCCCAGGGTCTTCACAAAATGCCTGGCACCAGTAATTGCGTTTTGCAGAAAAAAAGGAATTCAAATATATCCCTACTTGGATGACTGCCTAATTCAAGCAGAGAACAGACGCACTCTTCTAAACCATCTGGCGTTTGTAAAAAGATTACTAATTGGCCTAGGGTACACAGTAAACAAAAAGAAATCAAAACTAGTGCCCTCAAGAGATAATATTCCTGGGTGCAAGCTTAAATACAACTGCCCAGATGGCTTATCTCACGCCAGGCAAGCAAAAGCAACTGACTACTTATTTCAAGAAATTGGGAACAAAGCCCCACTTATCTGCAAGGAAATTCCTGCAGGTCTTGGGTTTCATGGCATCCTGCATTCCACTAATTTCATATGCCAGACTGCGTATGAGGAAACTAGAATGGTATCTAACAAGTGTTTGGACTCAGCATTGCCACAGCCTGGAGACAGTAATTGCACTCATTCCCTGCCTACAACAGAAGTTTCGATGATGGGGCAGAAGCTTGTCACCACAACAAGGGTCTGCCGTTCAGTTTACCCACAGCCAGACACACTGACAACGGATGCATCAGATTATGCCTGGGGGGCCCATATGGCAGGAAAATGTATTCAGGGCACATGGCCTGCAAACCAGATGTATCTTCACATCAATCAAAAAGAGATGCTAGCTGTTCAAAATGCCCTGACAGCTTTCAAGGACCTGCTTCATCCAGGACAGTTACTGATTAAAGACAGCACTACGGTCATGTGGTACATAAGCAGGGATGTACACACTCCTACCCCCTCTGCAGACAAGCAATGACCTTATGGGACACAGCATTGGCTTTTCATGTTCACCTGCAAGCACAATTCCTGCCAGGAAAAACAAATACTCTGGCAGATGCACGAAGCCAAAACCTCATTGATCCCCACGAATGGAAACTGAATCTGCAAGTCTTCAGCATGATAATAAGGAAATGGGGATGCCCAGACATCTATTTGCCTTCCCTCACAACTGCCATTTGCAGAGATTTTGCACAAGGATTTATCACAAGCAAGCATGGAAAGTGGACGCCCTATCATTCAGCTGGAAAAATTTAACAGTATATGCCCTTCCTCCACTGCCTCTCCTTCCCATGGTACTCCCTAAAGGTCAGACAAGAGAAGCCAAAAATTATACCGATTGCACCAGACTGGCCATGCAGCCAGGTACCCAATCCTTAAGAGCTTATCTCAAGGTCCAGCATGGATATAGCCTCAAACTTCTCACTTGCTGACCCAACAAAACAATCGGATCCTGCACAGCCAACTCAGGACCTTAAATCTGGCAGCTTGGTGGATAATGTAGCCATTCAGAACACTCCTCTTTCAAAAGCTGTTATGGATGTTGTCTTGGAGGCCAGGAGGCCCAGTACCAGAAAATCTTATGCAGAAAAATGGAAGAGATTCTGTGCTTGGAACCAGGAACAAGACTTTGACATGTGTGCACCAAATATCCCTCAGATTTTACGATACCTGAGATGCTGAACAAAGGCCTTTCTTTCTCATCAATTAAGATTCATGCCTCTGCCATTTCAGCCCATTACAATACGGAACCACCTATTTTTTCTCTTCCTTTAAGGCAGTACCTCAGAGGGGCCAAAAACATTAGGCCTCCAAGGAGAGCACCAGTTCTGGCCTGGGACCTCAATTATGTTTTGGAAAAACTGACAATGCCTCCTTTCAAGCCAGCATCAACAGCAGATATAAAATTCTTATCCTGGAAAACAGCTCTGCACCTAGCAATAACCTCTGCAAGGCGAGTCTCGGAGTTACAAGCACTCGTGGCTGTGGACCCTTTCATCATTTTTCATCCAGACAGGGTTTCTCTGAGGACAAACCCTACATTTATGTCTAAGGTGGTGTCCAGTGTGGCCCTCAACCAAGCCATTCACTTTACCTACCTTTTATCCAAATCCACAGAACAAGGGTGAGAAAATTCTGCATTCTTTGGATATACACAGGCAGTTATGCTTCTGCTTGGACAGAACTAAAGCTTTCAGAAAGACTGAACAATGTTTAGTGTCATATGCTGCAGGATCACAAGGAAAGGCTATCTCAAAACAGCGTATTTCTAAATGGATAGGCCATTGCATCCGTATTTGCTATTCTCAACATGGCAAATCAGTGCCTAAGGGCATTAGGCCTCATTCCACCAGAGCAGCAGCCACTTCAGCCTTCCTCAGAGGAGCACCAACCAAAGATATCTTAGAAGCTGCAACCTGGAGTTCAGTGCACACATTCACAAAGCACTACCACTTAACCTCTTTACTCTCTCTAAGTCCAGAGCAGGCTTTGCCACTGCAGTTCTGCAGGGCCTCATAGCCTCTCCTAATCCTGTTTAGCCCAGCTACCCATCCTCAGCTTTGGGATTCAACCCAAGAGTAATGACTGCAACAGTGAAACACGAACATAGTACAGTTGTGTACCTACCATAAATGTAGATGTTAGAGTGTTTTCACTGCTGCAGTCCAGGTTACCCACCCACCACCCCCCTTTTCTTTGCTGGGACTTTTCTGCACTTCTCTATCCTATACAACCTTTTTGGTGCATTTGCTTGTAGATGAAGGAAATGTTATTTTTGTGCATGCATTTTTATTGGCATATTTTTCAGCCTACCAATTTGGGGGCACCTGACGTCTGGGGCAAGAAATACTGAAGAAAATGTCGTCTGCTGCATCTTTTAAACCCCTGGCGCACTGACGTCAGGGAAGAGGTGACAGCAACCGATGCCGGACCTAGACTTTGGAATTCTGGCCGACTGAGGGTAGCCTGCAGCAGGATAACCCAAGAGTAATGACTACAACAGTGAATATACTCTAACATCTGCATTTATGGTAGGTACACAACTGTACTTTGGGTGTCTTCTTTGGAGATCTCTGATGCTTTTGCAGGTTTTTATTTAGAACCTCAGAGTATGATTTTGTGTATTTTTTGCCAGTGCTATTTTAGTAGGTCTGTGTGCGGCTGGAGTTGTGGTGCTAGTGTCTCCTCTTGTCTGTCTGTTCCAGTCTTGGGTGGTGACAGATTAGCTTACAGTTTGGCTGTATAATTGCATCTGTCGCATATGTTAGTGTTTTGTGGTAGGAGGAGAGGGTTGTCTGTGTACATGAGGCAGTTGTAACGTTGTCTCAGGATACCCAGATTCACCAGCTGGACTGGAGAGTGCATCTGAAGTTGCCCTTTGGTCATGCCTGAATTGTAGGGTGAGCTGCTTAGTCGCTTGGTTGGTGAGAGGTGAATAAAGAGCCTTGCTGGGCAATCAGTGTCGGGGTATATTAGTGCTTACTATTAGGTCTGAGCAAGTGCTGGGCTGTAAGATGCTTTTTGAGTGCTTAGGTTGAGAGTTAGACTAGTTTCAAGGGGGAAAAAAAAACTGAAGAGGAGACTTAGTGGAGCTGGGTGCGAAAGTGGTTTTTATAGTAGGGAAATAGAAATGTAGCCCAAAATGGCCAATAAACTACTAACTTCCAGGCTGGAACCACTTCTCCAGGGACAGGTTGCTCAAAGCTCCCCTCTCTCACAGGTGAACAGAGAAACTTCCTTGTATCCAAGTAAGGTATGGGCAACTCAGAAACTAGCATCACATCCCGGAATTCAGTACTAGCCTGAATACTGGACTCTACTAGCTTAGAAAGGTGGGAAACAAGGAATTTTTTTTTTTGTTTTTTTTTTGAAAAGATAAGGCAAAAAGTAAAAAAAAATACACTTAACAGCTTTAAACGACTACAAACTATCAGAAAAGGCCATCACACTTTAGTGTGTAGCCTACAACAGTTAAACAAATTATTTAAACAAAAAAACTTTTTAAAAGTGCAGGCAGTCAAATAAGTACAATGTGAAAAAAAGCAAGCTTTTAAATAAACGGAAAATCTGCGTTTAGGCGGAAAACAGTTTAGTGTGCAGCAAGAAAGTACAGAAAACTTGTGCTTAATCACTCGAGTCTCTCAAGCTAGAAGGCCTGTATCAGTTTAATGCTTTCTAGTGCTACCCAGTAGGTTAGTTACAGGAAATATGGGAAACAAGCGCAGATGTGATCTTTTAAACCAGAAAGTTGAAAGAGATGGACAAACTGTCCAAATGGTCAGTGAACTACAATTTCTGGGCCAAGAACCTCTCCTCATGGTAGACTGGCTACCTAGTGCTTGCCACTCCCACTGATAAGCTAGAAGGCTTTCCTCCAACACAGAAAGGCTTGCGGGGCTCAGACGCTAACAAACAGTCCTGGATAGATACAGCAACTCTGTATCTGGACTAGGCTAGTTACAGGAAAGGTGGGAAACGAGCGCAAGTGCAGCTTTTAAACCTTAATGTTGAAAGAGTGGGAAAAAAAACTGCCTAAATGGCAAATGGCTACAATTTCTGGGCCAGGAACCACTCTTCTTGTGGTAGGCTACCTAATGCTTACCACTCCCAGTGATGAGCTAGAATGCTTCCCTCCCAACACAAAAAGGTTTGGGGGGGCTCAGAAGCTTACAAAGAGTCCTGGAATACAGCAAATCTGTACCTGGACTAGACTATTTGCAGGAAAGGTGGGGAACAAGTACAAACGTAGGCTTTTAAGCCAGCAAGTTTGAAAGAGATGGAAAACTGCCCAAACGGCCAAATAAACTGCAATTTCTGGGCCTGAAACCACCACTCCTGTGGTAGATAGGTTACCTAGTGCTTACCACTCCCACTGATAAGCTGGAAGGCTTCTTTCCAACACAGAAGTGCTTGGGGGGGGCTCAGATGCTTAACAGTCCTGGATACAGCAAATCTGTACCTGGATTACACTAGTTATAGGCAAGGCGGGGACCAAATGCAAAACGGGCTTTTAACCAGAAAGTAGAAAGAGGTGGAAAAACTGCCCAAACGGCCAGTGAAGTACAATTTCAGGGCCAAAACCCACTCTTCCCGTGGTAGCTAGGCTACCTAGTAGGCTTCCCTCCAACACAGAAATTCTTGGGGAGCTCAGAAGCTTACCAACAGTTGTGGATACAGCAAGTCTGTATCTGGACTTTACTAGTTAAGGAAAGGCAGGAAACAAGCTTAGAATTTTTTTTTTTTGTTAGACAAGCTGCTAAAACATCAGTAAATACAATTCAAATTGTAGTGCAGGCCAGCACACCAACCTGAAAAGGGGGTGGGCAATTTCAAAGCCACCAACATTAACACCAAAACGAACAGGGAAGGTGGGTGGGGAACTAACTGTAGAGAGACTGCCACAACTTCAGTTGAGTTAATATTCAGTGAAAAACGCAAATTAAATACAGTACTATATGCAAAAGAGCATATAAAAGTGTACTTTAATTCACTTGTACGTCCAGCTGATTTTGGGTAGATATTAGCCGGTCAAAGCTCTGATACTAAGCAGAGATAATTCAAAATGTACCACTTACATGACAGGATGTCAGTAATGATTAATTGACAAAAGAACATGATTGGTCACATTTGCTAATTAAGCCCTGGGGGGGGGGGGAGTAACCCCCCCCCCCACTTTGATCCATTTTTTTTCCTTTGGAATTTAATATGTTGTGCCAACCAACCTTGCTCCCTTTCTTATCAATAACTATATCTATAATAGTAAATCTAAAATTGGCTGTAGGGTGATTTTTAAAACATGCTTATACAAGGCACTACTTGCTTTCTTGTTTTTAATGTCCTTAATATGTTCAGTCAGGATCTTATGAGATATAAGGATAGGTCCCCTTCTCAGGACTCTATTAGATTCCTCGCTACCTATGGGTGCAATACAATTTCCACAATTTAACCAACATAACTGGAATATCTTGATGGGAGATGTTAGGCTTGCCAAAATGCTACCGGAGAGATGCCCTTTTTGGTACAGGAGAGGTAGAACATTGGGTTCTTTTTCACTCATTATAAAACTGGGTTTTTGGATGTTCAGCCACAGCATCAAACACTTGCAGGGGATCATCTGCTTGGGTGTTTCCCATGTGGGCACTGCACCCATTGCATTCGGGTGGACAAAAACCAAGCAATTCACTAGCAGAAACACTGGCCAGGTCTACGATATAAATTTTTTTGCTAATTGTTCTAGCGAATGGTTGGTTTACATGAGTACCTGCTCATGTTCTGCGTTTTATGTAGGACAAACTTCAAGACCTGTGAAACTCTGTATTAGTGAACATATTAGTGATATTAAAAACAAGAAAGCAAGTGTAGTGCCTTGTATAAGCATGTTTTGAATCGCCCTGCAGCCAATTTTAGATTCACTATTATAGATAGTTATTGGTAAGAAAGGGAACAAGGTTGGTTGGCACAACATATTAAATTATAAAGAACGAAAATGGATAATCAAACTGGGGGGTTATTCCCCCCTGGGCTTAATGAGCAAATGTGACAAATCATGTTCTTTTGTCAATTAACTGTTGCATATATAATGTGGCTATTTGTGGAAGTTTTGGTATACTGAAGAAGACTAACTTTTTGCCGAAACCGGTCTGTTTATTGTCTCATTAAATATTATTTGTACACCACTTTGGGCTGGCAGTTCTCTCTCCCTTTTTTGGATTTTGTTACTCATTTTTACTGCCGTGCCCTTGCCGTACTTGCTGAGGCTGGTTGCTGTGCCTTTCAGCTAGCAGTTACCACTGGCTCTGTTTTATATATTCATTCCCAGGAAATTGTCCCTTGCCTTGACTTGGCTAAACAGTATACTGTTGTGCCAATTGCTGAAAGTGGAAAAAATTTATCTCGCACAGATTTTCTTTCAAGGCTACCAACATTAGTCTCGCAATAAAAATTGACTTTTTCTTTTTCTGCTTTTCCTCTACTTTTAAGGTATAGTAAATATTTCTTATCTTTGTTCTAAAATAATGAGAATTTTAAAAGCACAAATGACTTCCACGGTGGTGCAGCGGTAGCGTTGTTGCCTCACAGCAAGAGGTTCTCCCGTTCGATTCTCTGCTGGAGTGCGGGGCGTACCTTCTGTGTGGAGTCTGCATGTCCTCCCTGCGGTTGGGTGGGCGTTCGAAAGACGTGCGTAAATGGGTGTGCCTTCGTTGGAGGTTGAACGTCGAGCTGGCACCTCGGCGTTCGTGAAAATCTACTGCCAATCATTAGCGGACCGGAGTTCCGCTGTGGCGACCCCTAACCGGGAAAAGCCGGAAGACAAGAACATGCTGCAGCTGAACAGACCAGTAATGCTGCACTGGCCAGTATCTAGCTATAGTTGTTGCTTGTTCACAGAGATAATCCTAGCATACATTTTCTAAAATGTAAAAACATTAAGAGAATGTTTTTAAGAGGAATTCTGTAGGGTGTTATAAATTTAGTAACACTTAGAAATCACTTCTTTTTAGTTTAATCTAAATGACTTGCTACTGACTGCAGTAGGTAGTGGAATGTAAATTTTTTTTTTTTAATACCACCTTAGAGCACCTTAAAATATTTCCTTGCAACACTGTGTGAAACTCTGTTGCTAGCCCAAAGTGCCCTGTATATCCAGTCCCATAATATCAATAGTATGTTTTCCTGCTGCCTGGCCTGAGTTGTTTTTTTTAGTTGTACTTGCTAATTTTGCAATCTTATCCCGGTGGTGGTGTGGAGTGGACCAGTATTTTTGCTCCTTTTCCTTCCTGGGTCAGTTGTAGCTACTTAGTTTGTGACTGCGTAGAAATCTGTACAGCCAATTGCTCTCTCCTTTCTTGACCATCTAGATTAGAGGGTCCATGCCATAAAACTTCAGAAGCCCTCCCAGTTCAGCTTTTCACATGATGCACACAGTACATGGTGACTTTGCATGATAATGTAAATAAAAGTGAAAAATAAATTGCAATTTAAAGGGTCCACTATAGAATTTGTGGCACCCTCTTATTTTCAGCCCCAAAATGGAGCTTTCTACAAAATATGGGACAGTTGAGAGGTATGAAGCTAGGGCAAGATTTACAGGCTGTCCTTGTGTATTACAGAAGACAACTGCTAGACCCCGTGTGTATTTCCAGTTTCCCATTCACTGGTCTAGGTTTCTTTTGAATAAGGTTAGGGAAGAGTTCTGCTCCACATGAATGGGTTGTTTGCCCTAGAGAAAGGGAGTTCTTTGAGAGAGACGCCTGTCCCTCAAGCATGTCCTACTTGTGTTGTGAGCAAAGTTTAAATCCCTAGATTGAGTAATTCTGATGCTGTGTATTTTGCAGATAGGCGAAAGGTCCGTCAGTTTGATCCAAGGGTACTTTGTATGCCAGGCATAGGTGGCGTCTTAGTCTGTAAGAAATGGAACATAGTGTGGGCTTTGAAGCGTTCTGCATTGGGCATGTTTATGCAGTGTGTGTGTGTTCTTATTGCGAGGAACCTCTGTAGATGTTCACTTGTTGCATGTACATTGTCCGGTACATACCGAAGGGCCTGATGAGGGCCAAATGAAGTGGAATATTAACTTTTTACGTATGTGCCATTCCCTTGCTTACAAGCTGAGCAACGTAGAATGTTTTGCAACTTTTAGACGCTTGTTGGTTGAAAGCCAGGTTACTGTCTATATACGTACTCCTAAGACTAATCAGGGATTCGGTTATGTTACTGACGACGTAGTTTCCTAGGGTGGCTGGCTTGCCAAAGGTTACTATTGGGCATTTCTTGACATTGAGTTTTAAGTCATGGGTTTGGCACCAGTCTTTTTATCTGTTCCTTCGTGTCGGCTGTTTGTGTTTGGGGGGGGGGGGGGTTGGTCCTAGTTTATAGCCCTCTGCAGACTTGGTCAGCCAGAGGTAGTTGATATTAATTTAGACTTCCTAGAGGTAGATGACAAAAAGGAGCAGACCGTGACTGGCCTGTCGAGGTGGTATCCCTTATCGTTGCTTTGAGTCCTATCTGAGCCAGCTGGCTACCCAGCACATAGCACAGGTGTTTATGCCTATAGCCATGTATTTTATACAATGCTGGAGTGTGGGGTATTTTATCAAATTCCTTGGGTAGGAAGTATGTGGTGTTTTGTCCTTATCTTCCCTTGGTGACCACCTCAAAGTTGTCCAGGTTTGTTAGGATCAGCCCTTTACAAAAAACAAACTCTGTTGGATCCATTGTTTTCAGGTGTGCGTGTTTTGTCCTTTAACTTCTGTGATAATTCTTCCCATGGCTTTGCATATGAGACTAGTCAGACTTGTGGATCTGTAGATGTTCTTCGTCTCACATTGCTGCAGTCATAACCTGTGGGTAGTCCGCTGTCCTCGGTCGGCCCGAATACCAAAGGGTTAGGCTGGCGTCGGTCATGGGTGCCCAGAGCTGACGTCAGTACGTAGTAGTACTTAAGCGCATGACGACGCCATATTCTCAGTCTTTCTTGCCGCGTGGTCCGAAGCAGAAGCAGCTTTTGCAAGTGCCGTTCGGCGTTCTGAAATTTTCAGTTTTCGAGTTTCAGACCGAAGACCAAGTTGGGCTAAGTACCCCGTTGGGGAAAATTTTTGTCTCTTCTTGCCTCAGTTAATCCGTATGTCAGAAAAAGTTAATAATTTTATTTCTTGTGGGAAACAGATACCTCATAGGGACTATCATTCTCTCTGTATTCCTTGCTTAGGGCCTGAGCACGACGTAGTCGGGTGTCGCTTTTGCGCTAGATTTAATAAGCGCACCATTAAACGCAGATTAGACTGTGCTAGGCTTGTTTTCGGTAAGCGGTGTAACTACAACATGCCGTCGGATCCTCCGACGCCTGCTACCGCTAAAAAGCAAAAAGATAAATCTTTAAGGTCTAAACCGGATGTGTTGTCCGTTACGGACGCCGGTTCTATGGAATCTATGGTTGAATCTGTAGATCCAGCCGAGGTCTCGGCTGAATCCCAGGAGGAACCTTTACTTTTACAGGAGTTGGCCTCTCAGGAGTTAGGTCAGGCCGAGGGTGCCTCAAGTTTCTGTGGTTCCATCCTTACAAAAGGTTATTAGGCCTTCTACTTCAGTCACTAAAGGCCCTGCTAAGGCTAGACCGGGTGTTTCTGGTACGGGACACAGCTCTGGTTTTTCGGGTTCTGTTCCTAAAAAACATATGTTGAAAATGGCAGAGGATTTGATTACTTTGATCAGGGGTTCTATGCCCCCTCCAGAGAAGAGGCCTAAGGTGGAGACAGATTTAGAGGGAATGGAGCATTCCTCAGATTACTCAGTCCTCAGCTGAGGATATTCAGGATTTTCCTCCCTATTCTGATTCGGATGCAGAGGATTCCTGTCCTTCTGCTTCACCTCCAGAGGATTTTTCCTTTTCTGAAACCTTGCATTCCATGAGGGAGCATTTCAAGTGGGAAGGTCAGGATTTTTCAGATTCTCGTAAGAGGCTTAGAGAATTTTTGTTTTTGCCACAGCATAGACCTTTGGCTATTCCCCCTGTTTTAGATGTTCAGGATGTTTTTTCTGAAGCTTCCCTTAATCCTGATTCTTTACCCCCTGCCCCTGTCAAGCCAGACAGGTATTAGAGTTCCAGAGGCACATAAATATTTGTACAAGAGCCCTAGAGCTGATCCGGAAACTATTATTCAAGGGCCTAAGGGTGTCAGGGCTTCTGTGGTTAAGAATCCAGTACCTTTGGATAAAGATTCTAGAGCGTTGGCTAGGTGGGGTAAAAAAGTGTACACCTCTTCTACGTTGGCTATGAGGGCTTTAAATTGCCAATTCCATATGCTGAAGTATCAGAACTTTCTGTTAGGTCAATTGAAAGCTAAGGTAGATGCTTTAGCTGAGGGTATAGAGTGTAAGGAATTGCAGGACTTGGTTCATGCTTCAGATCAAGTTGGTAAACATTCCTTGCAGTGTGGCTTCGATGCCCTTCAGGCTTCCAGGGTGGCTGCTACTGGTTCAGTTATTCGTAGACATGCCTGGCTTAAGGATCAAAATTTGTCAGAGCATGTTAAAGCTCGGATTTTGGATGCTCCCCTTCAATCTGAAGTTCTTTTTGGTTCCCCTGTGGAGTCAGTTTTGAAAAAGATGGAAGACAAAGTTAAGTCTATGCAGACAGTTAAGGAATTTTTGCAAGTGCAGCCCCCTAAGTTTAGCAGGAATTGGCCTGCAAGAGGATGGTCTTACCCTTCTTCGGATTTTCAGTCTAAGGGCAGGTCTCGACGTGGTAGGGGCAGGGCTCACGCTCAGGGTTCTTTCAGACCTAGGACTTGGAGTTCTCCTGCACAATCTTCTGGTGAGGGCAGGGGTCAGCCTTTTCGTAAACAGACCCAATGACCTGTATCTTCAGCTGCCGGACCCTTCTCTTCTGGCAGCTCCTCTAGGAGGAAAGTTGGCACTTTTCAAACAAAATTGGCATTTTGTCACCCAGGACAAATGGGTGTTGGACATAATAAATCAAGGCTACAAGTTTTATTTTCACACTTCCTCCTTTCAAAGGCATGCCAGATGTACCTCCTCAGCAAAGGCTGGAGGCTCAAGAACAAATTTCTT
Organism: Protopterus annectens; assembly: GCF_019279795.1. Taxonomy (NCBI): domain Eukaryota; kingdom Metazoa; phylum Chordata; order Ceratodontiformes; family Protopteridae; genus Protopterus; species Protopterus annectens. The sequence goes on along the minus strand of NC_056741.1, from coordinate 1,401,383,213 downwards.
TGCTTTTACAGATGGGGGCAATCCAGGTGGTACCTCCGTCAGAAGAAGGCCTAGGGTTTTATTCTAGTCTATTCCTAGTGCCAAAGAAAGGAAACACTTGGAGGCCAATTCTGGATTTGTCCATTCTCAATACATACCTAGACATTCCAAAGTTCAAGATGTTAACATTACAGCAACTTCTGCCTCTGCTAGGCAAAAATCACTGGATGGTAACTCTGGATCTCAGAGGCCTATCTTCACATTCCTATCAGGCCCAGCTGCAGGAGATTCCTGCGTTTTCGGGCTGGTACTTCTCATTATCAGTTCTCTGCATTGCCCTTTGGTTTATCTACTGCGCTCAGGTTGTTCACAAAGGTTCTGGCTCCTGTAATAGCTTTCTTAAGACTGAGGGGAATACAAATTTATCCTTATCTAGACTATTGCCTGATTCTTGCTCAAGACAAAGACAAGTTACTTCAACATCTACAGTATGTAATGGCAGTTTTAAGGTGCCTAGGGTATTCTGTCAACGAAATAAAGTCCAGTCTAGTACCCTCTCAAGACATGTGCTTTCTGGGTGTGAGACTGAATACAGCCTCTCAGATGGCTTTTCTGACCCCTGACAAAGAACTCTTCATCTATACTTCCAGCAATTATCAGTACTGTCCAGGCTGACTGCAAGGACAGTCCTTCAAGCCTTGGGGTTCATGGCATCTTGCATTCTGGTACTTTCCAATGCCAAACTGCATATGAGGAAGCAACAGTGGTATCTCAAAAGTGTATGGACTCAACACTGCCACGATTTGGACACTGTCATTCAGATAATACCTTGCATCCAAAAGGAATTCTTGTGGTGGGCACAGGAATGTCACCTAAACAAGGGACTCTCTGTGACCCGACCAGAGGCGAGTCATATCATAACGACGGATGCCTCAGACCTGGCTTGGGGAGCACACTTCAATGGGAAATGGATTCAAGACACGTGGCCTCCCAGACTACAGCATTTGCATATCAACATGAAGGAGATGTTAGCAGTCCAGTTTGCCCCGATGGCTTTCAAGGGCCTACTTCAACCAGGACAGGTGTTGATACGAACAGACAACACTACAGTCATGTGGTACATCAACAAGCAGGGGGGAACCCATTCTTACCCGCTTTGCAGACAAGCTATGATATTGTGGGAGACTGCTCTGAGTTTGCACATCACTCTTCAAGCACGGTTTCTGCCAGGGGCACAGAACTCCCTAGCAGATGTATTGAGCAGACAAATTGTGGATCCCCACGAGTGGAAATTGGATCCTCAAGTAGTCAAACAGTTGACAGTGGCTTGGGGAACTCCAGACCTAGATCTGTTCGCTTCCCCTCTAAATTTCCAACTACCAAAGTTTTGCACAAAGATGTTTCACCCAAAAGCTTGGAAAGTGGATGCTCCATCTTTCAGTTGGAACAACCTTCACGTCTATGCTTTTCCTCCTCTGCCTCTCCTTACCAAGGTACTCTTGAAAGTCAGGCGGGACAAGCCTTGCATGATTTTAATAGCACCAGATTGGCCACGACAGCACTGGTATCCTCTGCTGAGGAGTTTAATTCAGGAGCCTCCTTGGCCTTTGCCACAGCTTCCTCACTTGTTGTCCCAGTCAAGCAGTCATTTGCTCAATGTCAGGGTGCAGTCCCTGCATCTAACAGCCTGGCGAATTCTGTTTTAGAGCCTGTGGGTTCTCAGCTTCCTCAACGGGTTTTGGATGTCATTTTGGAAGCCAGGCGGCCCAGCACTAGAAAGGTTTATGCTGATAAATGGAGGAGATTTTTTATTTGGAGCACAACAAAGGACTTTGATGTCTCTGTACCTAATTTGAGTTTTACACTGCAGTACCTTACTGAATTACTAGACAAGGGTTTGTCATTTTCCTCTCTGAAGGTTCATGCTGCAGCCATTTCTGCTCACTATGATTGTGACCCTCCTTTATTTTCTCACCCTTTGTTTAAGCAATTTCTTAGAGGGGCAAAAAATATAAGACCCCCACGTAGAGCTCCTACTCCTTCCTGGGATCTCAATTTTGTGTTGGAGAAGCTTACTTTGCCTCCTTTTGAACCTGCAGCTACGTCGGAATTGAAGTTTTTGTCTTGGAAGACTGCCTTTTTGTTGGCCATTACTTCTGCTAGAAGGGTATCTGAATTGCAGGCTCTCATGGCAGTTGAACCATTTCTAATATTCCATAAGGATAGTTTCCTTGCGTACTAACCCTACTTTTATGCCAAAAGTTATTTCTAATGTGGCCTTGAACCAGTCTATCCATTTGCCTACCTTTTATGCTGATCCCCAAAATAAGGGGGAAAAAATCTTGCATTCTTTGGATATACACAGGCAGTTGCGTTACTATTTGAGCAGAACTAAAGACTTCAGACTCAACAGTTATTTGTTTCTTTTGCTTTGAGTTCACAAGGGAAAGCTGTTTCAAAGCAGACTATTTCAAAGTGGATTGCTAATTGTATTACCTTTTGTTATTCTCATCATGGGAAGAATGTTCCTGCTGGGATTAGACCTCATTCCACTAGGGCTACTGCCACATCTACTGCTTTTTTGAGGGGTGTAGCTACTAAGGATATTTTGGAAGCAGCTACTTGGAGTTCAGTTCACACTTTTACTAAGCATTACCATCTCCCTCTTTACTCCAAGTCCAGGCCTGGGTTTGCCACTGCAGTCTTACAGGGCATGTTAGCAGCCCCTAATGCTTTTTAGTTTGCCAGCCTCCCTTTTCCTTTGCTTTGGGATTCTACCCACAGGTTATGACTGCAGCAATGTGAGACGAACATAGTACAGTTTTGTACCTACCATAAATGTAGATGTTCGAGGATCCACATTGCTGCAGTCCTATTTTCCCTCCCTCCTTCCCCTCTATGGTTTGGGGTTGTTGTTGTGGTTGTTGTTGTTGTTATTGTACCTTAGGGATTATTGTTATTTTCTCCTTTGTGGCTCTGGCCTTTCCTTTTTTTAAGGCCTTCTGACATCTGGGGCAAGAAAGACTGAGGATATGGCGTCGGTTATGCGCTTAAGTACCACTACGTACTGACGTCCGCTCCGGGCGCCCATGACAGACGCCAGCCTAACTCTTTGGTATTCGGGCCGACCGAGGACAGCGGACTACCCACAGGTTATGACTGCAGCAATGTGGATCCTCTAACATCTACATTTATGGTAGGTACAAAACTGTACTTTTCTTCCTTCTGTTGTATAGTTTGTTTATAGCAGGGGACCACCAGATTGGCTTCCTATTTTTGGAGAAGAGCTTCTTGGTTCTGTTTGGGATGGCACAATTCATGCACAAGTGGGTGTGCTCGTACAGTGCCTTAGTGTAGGATTCTGCAGTCGAACTTCCAGATCCCGTCTGTGTGGGTGTTGTGAAGTTTGTCACTTCTGACCTTCAGTAGCATGAAGTTGACTTTGGAGAAGTTTTTTTAAGGAGGTTTCCTTACTGGGTGGTGGGATGTGGATGTCAAGGGTGATTTGCTTATGGTCAGACCTGACCAATGAGGGAGTGACCACTGGTGTGGAGCATCTATCTCCCATGTTGGTAATGACCAGGTTTAAGATATTGGAGCCCCTGTTGGGACAATGGATTAGTTGATCCAGGGTGTGGGAATTTATGAATTCCAGGAGCCGTTGGGAAAAGGAGTTGGTACCAGGGTAGTTGAAATCACCTAGTATTACGGTGTTTGGTTGTATCTTAATATTTTCCAGTATGTTTAGGAAGGTATAGTGAGAATCTTGGGTTATTTGGGGATCTGTAGCAAGCTACAATTTGGATTGCAGTCTTACCTTGTGTTAGTTGCATCTGGAGAATTTCAGATGCATTGTGTTGGGCAACTAGCCTGGAGGTGTGAATATCTTTGGTGAATATGGACCCTCCTCCACCTTTAGTGTTTCGGTCTTGGTTTTGTGGCCGAAAAGTGTGGTAAGAATTGTAGCCTGGTATTGCAGGGGTGCTTTCTGGAGCCTTGAACCAGGTCTCTGTCACTGCACAGATATCTATGTTCTCCATTTTTAGGAGTGCCTCGAGAGTGCATTTTGAGGTTTAGACTTCTAGCATTGAGTAGCATTACCTTCAGATTTTGCATGCTTGTATCTGTTACGGTGGTGGTTTTATCCTTTGAACTTTGCCTAAAAAATGCACTAGTTCTTAAATGTTGTGGGGTTAGCAAGGGTCACAAAATTGATTTTATTAAGGAGATAACTTTGTGGTCTGACCTTACCAGAGAGGACACCCCACCTGAAGTGGGGACGGGACAGTGTTCTCCCATGTGTGCGATTGCCACGTCCGGTATGTTAGTCCATATGCCCACTAGGGGCGCAATCTGGTCCACGGTGTTTGTGTTGTAAGTCCAAGAATCTGAGCTTTTAAGTTTGGTGTGAATCCCTGTTTTATAGTGGGGTAGCTGAAGTCTCCCATGAATATGGTGCTGGGTTGATTGGTCAGGGCCACCAGTAAGTCAAAGCATGTGTTATGGGTTCCTTGGGTCATAGACTGATCTGTAGCATGTAAGGATATGACTGGGGACGTTGCCTATATAAGCAATATTAAGTCAAAAAGAGCAACAACTTTCAGAACTCTAGTTTTAAACCAAGTCATTTACTAAAGCAACAAATAGCACCTTTTGTTCATAAACCACGGTGCCTTGGTACACTTAGTGTAGGAATTCTGTGTTCAGTTAACTGTTTCTCTCATTGCTTCTACTACCTTTGCCCTTCTCTCCTGAATCCTTCTGGAGAGCATGAAAGGCTGTATCACTTTTGTGGAAAAGGCTTCTCCTAAAACCTTGTCTGTTCAAGAAGAAAGCAGTGCTGCATCACTTGTAGCTCCTGATGGGCCTCAAGATATGTTAGCTTGTCCAGTAACTCTTCTGGAGTAATGAACAAGGCTGAATCTCCCAGCTGATAAGACCCTTGAGATGTTCTTCGTATTTCACTGTTGCAGTCATTACATTTGGGTAATCTGCTGGTATGTTGCCCTCAATCGGCCTGAATAACAAAGTCTTGGGTCCTGCGTTGGTTGCTGTCTCCTCTTCCGTGACTTCAGGTCGTCGGGGGTGTAAAACATGCAGCCAACGCCATTTTATCCAGTCCTTGCCGCGCGGTGCCCGAAGCAGAAGCAGTTCGCAAGTGCCGGTTGGCAGTCTCCTGAAATGTTTGCATTCGAGTTTCAGAACCGAAGTCTTCAAACTAAAGCTAAGTACCCCATTGGGGAGCCTTTTTTTTTTTTGCTCCTTACCAATGTCAGTAAAAGTTAATAATTGCATTACTTGTGGGAAGCAAATACCTTATAAGGATTTTCATTTGTACTGTATTCCTTGCCTAGGCCCAGATCATAACGTGCCTTGCTGACAGTTTTGTGCTAGGTTTAACCAACGCACATCTGTATATTTTTCCTTCTAAATATTTTGGATCAAGATTTAATTATCCTGAAAAGTCGTCTGTTGGCAATCCGACTACCAGAGTTCTCAATAAACGCAAAGAAAGACCGTCGAGATCCAAAACTGACTAAGCTTCTCCTAAGCCAGTCGCCGGTACTCAGTGAGATGCTTTCGCAGCCCCTGATTTAGTCCAATTTTGGGGAAGCCAGAGCTGAACATCCATCGAGAAGCAAACAATGATACTGACCAAACTGGATGGAATGGTAACTTTATATTCAATTTTAGTAGTAATGCTTGTTGCATTAAGGATATAATTGCACAAAACTGGGAGAGATTTGCGAGATATTCAGATCTGGACCTACTATTTAAAAACCCGCTTATTTTCACGTATAGAAAGGGTAGGAATATAAAAGAAATGTTGGAAAACTACAAGGTGAATAATTCTAGATCCAAGAATGGTACATTCAAATGTGGTTCTTGTGCACAATGCACACACATTTTACAGGAGGATTCTGTGGATTTGATAGGTAGAAAAAAAATTGGTAACCAATTGGTATTGTAATTGACATTTATGGAATTATATACGTCGCTATATGCAAGACCTGTGGTTCTTTCTATATTGGAAAGACCAACAGGAAACTCAAGTGACTTGTATATGAACACATGAATGACATCAAAAAATGTGATTATAAACAGTGCCTTGCATAAGCACAGCAAAGAATGCACAGAAGCTGTTTTTGGGTTCTTTGTAATAGAAAAGGTTGAAACAGATCCACAAGGGGGGGGGGGGGCATGGGAGACCACCATTGAGTTTAAAGAACTTCTCTGGCAGTTAAGACTAGAAGCGAATAAGCCCCCAGGACTTGACGAATATGTTTCAGTGGTACCAGTTCTCAAATTAAGATCTGCCAAGCTCTAACTAAGAATAGGCTAAGGGTATGCTTTACAGAACCAATTTTATACCGTTCATTTTTTTTTATAACTAATTTTATACATATCAAAAACAAAAACATTGAGCTGCATGAAATGTTTTACCTTGTTAGGTTATTTTTTACGACACCCCTATTTCATTATGTACACATGCATTTTAGGTTTTATTCAACATGGGGGGTGTGACATTCTGTTTTACCTTTTATGTATATGTATTTGTTTACAGTGGATGTATATGCAACTGTTCTGAATTAATTTATTACATGATCTATATTTTTATACTAATGTTGAGGGATGTATTGATCAGAATGTATCAGTACTGTTTTTATTGAACTAATGTTATAGAAATTTTAGTACGAGTGTTTGACTAGATCTTTAAATTTTTGTCATTTTATTTAATTGCGACTAATAACACCACCAGGTAATTAGGATGGAGGTATGTAAGGAGGGACTGCAAAGCATTTCTGATGAAGTCCTGGATGCACTAGGACGAAAATGTGGTGTCTTTGCAACGTTAAATAAAACATATTTTTTTGCTCCTTTCTACGCTTAATGGCTTCGTTCTGCTGGTTCCTAGGTGCTTTAATTTGGATGTTTATATTTTTGCTTCTAAATATTTTGGATCACGATTTAATTATCCTGAAATGTCGTCTGTTAGCAGTCCGACTACCGGAGTTCACAAAAAAACAGACCGCCGAGGTCCAAAACAGACTAAGCTTCTCCTAAGCCAGTCGCCGTTTCGCCTGTACTCTGTGAGGTGCTTTCGCAGCCCCCAATACCTGCTACTTTTGAGTCGCAGGCCTCTACCGAGACCCATTCGGAGTCCACTATGCTGCAATATTCTCAGAGTATTGAACCCGCGGATGTCTCTCCCTTGGATGGGTCAATAGCCGCTGAGCAGGCATCGGCTTCGGAGGGTGTTTTCAGGCCTCAACATTTCTATATTAAACCAATGCCAGCCTCAAAAACATCTTCTGCGTCTGAAAAAACGACGCATGAGCCAGGTTCTCAGGCCCCTATGCCTAAAAAACAGATCAAAATGGCTGAGGATGTAATTACCTTGATCAGGGGTTCCCAACCCCCCCCCGCTAAGAGGCCTATGCAAGGCACAGATTATGAATCTTCAGGTCAAGTTTCCGTTTCTTCTGATTCCTCTTCTGATCAGGAATTTTCTGTTCTACCCTATGAGGATTCTGATGCAGAGGAATCCATCCCATCTGAATCTCCTGAGGATTACTCTTTTGGAGAGACTTTGCATACTTTAAGGGAACATTTTCATTGGGAGAGTCAGGACTTCTCCGAATCAAAAAAGAGGCTTGGGGATTTCCTCCTTCCTCAGCATAAGCCTTTGGCAATACCTCCTGTATTAGACATTGTTGATGTGTTTTTGGAATCGAGCATGGCTCCTGATTCCCTTCCTCCGGCTCCTAGTAAGCCAGACTGATATTACAGGGTTCCTGACTCCCACAAATTTCTATTCAAAAATCCTGCTGCTGATCCTGAGACTATTTCACAGGGTCCCAAGGTTGTAATGGCCTCTATAGCCAAAAATCCTACCCCCTCTGATAGAGATTCCAGGGCATTGGATAGATGGGGAAAGAAGGCTTATGCATCTGCATCTTGGGCAGTCTAGGCCTTAAACTGCCAGATATTCTTAGTGTTTTACTGTTGCAGTTATTACATTTGGGTAATCCTGCTGGCAGGTTGCCCTCTGGTCTGAATTCCAAAGTCCTGGGTCCTGCGCCGGCTGCTGTCGCAACTTCCCTGACGTCAGGTCATCAGAGGTATAAAAAATGTGGCAAACGCCATTTTCTTCAGTCTTGCTGCGCGGTGCCCGAAGCAGAAGCAGTTAGCAAGTGCTGGTCGGCCGACTCCTGAGATTCAGTAGAAAAAGTTGGAAAGCATACTTTGCAATGTGGTTTTGATTCCTTGGAGGCCTCTTGCAGGGCCGCAGTTACTGGATCTGTTAGAAGGCATGCTTGGCTCAAGGAGCAAAATCTGCCTGATCATGTTAAAGCTAAATTGTTGGATGCCCCCTTGCAGCATTATACTCTGGTAATAAGGCAGAAGAGGTTTTAAAGAAAATGGAAGACAAAGCTAAATCTATGCAAACTAAAAGATTTCTTGCAAGTGCAGCCACCCAGATTCAGTAGGCACTGGCTTATTGAAACCTGGTCCTTACCTGTATCCAGCAGAGCCACTCAAGGCAAACCAGATGCTCAAAAGGCTCCAGGTACCAATCACAGGGTTCTTACAGGTCAAAGCAATGGGGTGCCTCCACCTAAAAATCTGGAGGAAACTAAGCACAACCCTACAGTAAACAATCTCAATGACTTTCCTCTACCTTCTCCAAGCACTTAACTTTTGGCAGCCCCGTTGGGGGGAAAACTAGCACTTCATGCACAAAATTGGCGATTAGTTAGCCAGGACAAGTGGGTATTAAACATATTATCTACATATTTATTTTCCATACTTTGCCAATTCCAAACGGATGGCCAGATCTGCCGCAAAATCAGTGGGCAGAGGCACAGAAACAAGTTATGTCCCTCATGGATATGGGGGGCTATTCAGACAGTACCAGAAAAGGAAAAAGGGCAAGGCTTTTATTCAAGACTTTTCCTGGTACCCAGAAAAGACCATGCCTGGCGTCCACTACTGGACTAACCGAATTTGAACACATTCCTGGACATTCCAAAATTCAAAATGCTGACTTTACAACAGCTGCTGCCTATGCTGGGCAGGAACGCATGGTTAGTCACTCTACATTTAAGAGGCATACTTGCATATCCCAATAAGGGAATCGTGCAGACGATACCTCCGCTTCAAGGCAGGTTTTTTGCATTACCGATTCTCTGCACTGCCCTTTGGCTTATCTACTGTGCCCAGGGTCTTTACAAAGTGCCTGGCACCAGTAATTGCATTCTGCAGACAAAGAAGCGTACACATTTATCCTTATCTGGATGTCTGTCTCAAGCAGAGGACAAGGGCACTCTTCAACATCTGGCATTTTGTAAAAAGGCTTCTAACGTGCCTAGGGTACACAGTAAACGAAAAGAAATCCCAACTGGTACCTTCTCTAATTACATTCCTGGGTGCAAGCTTGAATACAACTACCCAGATGGCTTGCCTTACTCCAGACAAATACAGGCAACTGACAACATACTTCAAACAAATGGCAACAAAAAACCCAGTTATCTGTGGAATATGTCTTAACTTCCACCCTGGTACTTGCCTCAAATACCTCATTTACTGTCTCAGTAGAACAATCAAATTCTGCACACTTTGCTCCAAACTCTGAATCTTGCAGCATGGCTGATCATTTAATTATTCAAAACACCGCACAGTAAATCTGTGAATGATGTAATTTTGGAAGCCAAGAAGGCCTAGTACTAGAAAATCTTATGATGATGATAAATGGAAGAGATTCTGTGCTTGGAACCAAGCACAAGGAACAGACGCAGCAAACAGCAAAGCCCAATATTCCTCAGATTTTACAATATTTGACGGAGATGCTTGACAAAGGTGTATCCTTTTCTTCAATAAAAATCCATGCCTCTGCCATCTCGGCTCATTATAACACAGAGCCTCCCCTCTTCTCATCCTCTGCTTAAACAGCATCTTAGGGGGGCTAAAATTTTAAGGCCTCCCAGAAGATCAAAGTAATAAATAGCCCGCAACAAGTTTGCTGTGAGGGATATTTTTTATTAATAATAATAAGACTGCATCAAACAGACTGGTTTCCGCCTGGAATTAACCTGGCCTCCTTCGGTGTTGTAAAAAGCAAATCGAGAAGAAAGAAGTCTTAAATGAAAAGTGAATAAAAAAGTGAACATGATTGGCTGACATTAATGCATCATAAATATTCATCATAAATATTCATTAAGCCCTGGATTGAAAAGAGCACCAAGTTTGGTTACCCATTTCTTTTCTTTGGTATTAAGTCTGTTACGCCATCCAGATTTGAGAGTGTGATCATCAATAAGTTTATCAGTATTAAAGTAAAATTTGGCTGTCTGATGTTTGAGTGTGTGTTTGTATAACGCATTAGTTATTCTTTTACATCTAATGTCACTCAAATGCTCTGAAATACGTAGCTTGAATGGTCGGGATGTCTGGTCAATATAAAAAGATTGACAGCTGCAACATGCCATATAAATGACCCAGTCCGTATTACAGTTGGCAAAAAACTTGATGTTATAAACAATACTATTTTTGCTGGTGAATTCTTTTGTTTTCAAAATATATTTGCAATTGTTACAATGGCCGCAAGGGATACAGCCAGTGAGTTTGTCATTCAGTATAGTAGTTTGGTATAACTGGGGTAACATGGAATCAGAATGATGCTTATAATGATTAAAGTGACCCCCTAAGTTTTTACCTTTTCTAAAAGAAAATGAACAAACAGTGGGGATCAAAGTGTTTAGTGCAGCATCAGCCTTTAATATATTCCAATTGTCCCTAACAATACCTATGAACCTATTAGTGTTCCTACCAAAAGTGGTAGTGAAACATAATGTGTTCAAAGACAGTGGTTTATTTTTATGTCAACAAATCCTGTTTAGTAAGACCCGATGCATAGTTCTTAGCCATGGTTACATAACCCGAACTGTAGTCCCTATTGATGAATCTATCATATAGGTCCTGGCAATGATATTTGAAACTATGATCATACGAACAATTACATCTAATTCTAATAAATTGTGATTTGGGAATGTTTCTGGCAATGTGTTTTGGATGATAGTTGGATGCGTGGAGTAAGATGTTATATTGTGGGAATTTCCTATATACCTCAGTATTCAAGGTGGTATCCTTTCTGGATATCAAAACATCCAGAAAAGTGATACGATCTCGATCATAAGTAATCGTAAAATGAATTCCCCATTTGTTAAGATATTCCATAAATTCTTTGAGATATTCAATATCAGATCTCCACACCATCCAGCAATCATCCAAATACCTCCACCAGATATCAATTTCTGGCAGATGCAAATTATGGGTATCATCATAAATCATGATCTCTGCAATGTATGCCATGAATAAATCAGCATAGATGGGGGCAAAGGATGCTCCCATAGCAGTGCCTTTGATTTGTAAGTAACATTCCTTATCATAAAAAAAAAACACATTCTTAGTAAGCACATGTGTGGTAGGATTGATCAAAAAGGTATTAAAGCCAGGTTGGTATATATTCGATTTATACAACCAATATTCAATCGCATCCAAACCTCCCCAATGAGGGATATTGGTGTATAATGAACTAACATCTAATGTACATAGCCACCAGTTCTCCTCAATGAGGGATATTGGTGTATAATGAACTAACATCTAATGTACATAGCCACCAGTTCTCAATCTGCATATCGTTAATAATGCTTAAGAATTGGGTAGTATCCTGGATCCTAGATCTGACCCAAGAGAGCAAAGGTTTAAGATGTCTGGTCAAGAATTCAGATAGGGGCTCAGTTAACGATCCGATACCTGCCACAATTGGTCTACCCGGTGGATGTAAAAAAATCTTTATGTATCTTTGGCAGGAAGTATACTGTCTAACAGGATCAACCATGGTTAAATGTTTGAGTTTTAGATGTTATAATACCGTTGTCCATTGCAGAGTGTAAAAAATCATCAATTTGTTGTGGGGTCAAATGGCATTTTGGTGTAATACCTGGCATCATCTAACTGTTTATGTGCCTCAAGGTCATAATCAGTCCAATTCATCACAACCACTGCCCCACCTTTGTCGGCATTAACAATCACCAGTTCCTTATTTTGCACAAGTTCATTTAAGCAAGAGAAGTCAGACTCAGACCTATTGTTAGGCATAGGTGGACATGTATTGGAAACAAAATGTAGATCCCCAAGTACACTACGTAAGAACAGATTTACAGACGGATGCATCAGTGGTGTAAGAGGCATGATATTTAAAACCATCCATGATCTGTTCCGCCACTTTGTCCTGAAAAAATAGTTTGAGGTTAATCAGTCTGCAAAATGTAAATAAATCTTGGGCAAAGGTATCTTCAGGTACAAAAAAGCCAGGTGTAAAAGATAGACCTTTATTAAGCAGAGAGATTTGTTCTGGGGTTAAAACAATATTAGAAATGTTACATTATTATTGACGACAGAATTTACTTGTTCGTTAGTACTTCCATAAGATTCTGTAGACTTGTAACTCTTTGTGTTTTCTACCTCCCCTCCCCCGGTGTGATCTAAAGGGGATATATAATTTTTACGTTTTGGAGTCTTGAGACTCCATGGTGTGCTGTGTTTCAGTGTCAGTGCCAGATGATGTCATAATCAGTAGTTTCGGTCCGATTACCACGTCCTTTGAGGATGGAACGTGGACACTTGCGTTTAGAATTTGAAATATTCTTCGTATGTGTATCCTGAAACCTAACGTGTGATATACTTGAAGGGTTGTCCCCTCTCATAATCAGTTAGATCATGAGAAAATTTTCTAAGTTTCCTTTCTTTGAGCTAAGCATCAAAATTCAACAAATCTGAGCTGAGTTTAGACAATAATGCAGGAAAGAATGTCTCATACTGATATTGATTACAATCTTCAATAAGTTGAATAACCCTAGTGGTTTCCTTGTCAATAGCCCTAGTATAAAACTTAGATAAGGATTCAACAAACTTCATTGAAAATTCTTGTTGAATGGATAACCATTCAGCTGTTAATATATCGTCAGGTTCCGCTACTAGGGGGTGGATTTTTACTCTAAGACCCCTTGGGCTCATACTTTTAACCAAATAAGCTTTAAATAATTTGAAGTGCCAAACAAAAGACCCAAGTGTTTTCATGTTCTTATTTAGATCACAAAATATTTTCTCACAACACTGTTCAGGCTTTTTGGAAATATTTCCTGTAGAGTTGGAAACATCACCAATTCCAAAAGCTGCAAGATCATCCCTATTAGAAGATAGATTCAAGAATATTTCATTTATTATTGAGGAATCATGTCTGTTGCGTGGCTTGCAATTTTGGGCGCCTGACAATATTTTCAATTTGAGGGCAAATTTTTTCATCTTCAATCCAAAATTGGCTTGTTTTGGTAGGATTATCAACTGTTCTGTATTGCAGCATCCATTTTGGGACACTTCACTCTTTAAGCTACGGATGCTTTTGGTGGTTAGTGAACTATTTGTTAAATATTGGACAGTGTTATTTTCAACATAAGTGGGCAGTGTGTTTTGCAAACAAACCAAACCTTCAGTTTTTCTATCAGGATTGGATAAGCATATTTGGACAGTGATAGAGTGTTTTGGTTTTCATTTCTGCAATATTGTTACACTGATCTTGGGACAATTGTGCTCTCAGCTAATGACTCTGGGCGTTTTTTACGAACATTTTTTTCTGGACACTAGTACTATTCATATTGTTCAATAATAGGTATCTCTTGTGTACTATATCTAATGTTTCTGT